>NC_141990.1:90558879-90858879 GCF_049901715.1 Pseudonaja textilis
ACTAATAGAAAACAGGTATAAGCCCCAGATGATGCATATACCAAACTATAGATAGTTCCTGCTTGTTCACTATCAACAATCAAAGACCCAGCAGTCAAGAAATAAGCCTCGGACGTTCAATAAAAGCCTTGAAAAGGATATTCAGCTACCACAATGATGTAGAAAGTAAAGAAGATGACCTTGATCGGTTCCCAATGCAATGAGGCAAAAAGCTCAGTTCCATAATGATCTGAAGAGAGGAGGAAACAACTCTAACAAAACCTCCTCCGTTTCACAACACTGCAGGGATGGAGAAGGGGGAGGGGTCAGAAATAAAGCACAATCAGAGATTTTGTTACTATTGGCAATATAATCAAGTACTTTTAACTATGCGTTGCACTTACTTTTTTGATGTGATATGCTGTACAAAGTGGAGGTGACCTAGGTCTATATCTATAAAGATTAGAACTGTGCAGGCAGCAGTTTTGCCTGGGACACTCTATGAAAGTAGGACTTTGAAGAAGCAGGGTAGAAACAGTACTGATGTTTTGGAACTGTGGTGAAGTCAACAAAACAAACAGATGAATCATTAAACAAATCAACACAGAGTTCTCACTTGAGGCACAAATGAACAGGCTCAAATTATCATAGTTGGACACATTAGGCAGAGGCCTAACTTTCTTGTCTCTGTCTCTAAAGCTGGGAAAAGCAGAATGAAAATGAACACGAGGGCAAGCAAGAGGATTCAATTACAGCAGCATTGGGTGCACTGTTGGAAGATTAGAAAGACCAGATTGGGAACAATCATCCTGGAGAAAAGCGATCTACAGTACATCATTGCAGAAGTTGATGGCGCATAATTAGTTTCATTATTTTTGGCAATCTATTTTAAGCAAACTCTTACAACTATTTGTTTAGCAATAAGAGGAATGGCATTCAGTGGTAGAGGTAATCCTCGTCTTATGACCATAATTGAGCCCATAATTTCTGTTGTTAATTGAGATATTTGTTAAGTGAGTTGTGTCCCATTTTAAGACCTTTCTTGCCACAGAGAATCATTAAAGTTAATCACTTGGTTGTTAAGAGAATTAGGCTTCCCCATTTGCTTGTCAGAAGGTCGCAAAAGGAGATCACCAGACGCCAGGACACAGCAACAGTCCCAAGTATGAACCAGTTGCCAAGCATCTGAATTTTGATGCTACAAAGGTTGTAACTGTGAAAAATGGCCATAAGTCACTTTTTTCAATGCCATTGTAACCTTGGTCACTAAATGAACGGTTGTAACTGGAGGACTACCTGTATTTACTTTCAAAGCAGTCTGCCCAGAATCACACTGTATGCACAATCCAAAGTTTTTGGTCCTAGATAGCCAACTGAGAAGCTGTCACTCACAGTTGTAACTCTTCCCACCTGAAAACAAGTTAACGGTTCAGGCTGCCCCATTTTAGTCAGGAATACTTCCGGTCCTCAGAGCCTTCAGTATATTTGGCTTTGATGTATTTTATTTCAACCATAAATGCCATTAATTTTCTTTTCACTATATCCTGCATGCCTAAGGCTTGTGATAGGCAATCAAAGAACTCCTCTGGGTTGTAGACAAGAGTATTGGCTAGTCTCATCTCTTTCCTTTGTTTATATATATATTGTTACGGTAAGGGGGCAAAAAGATGAATGGATTTGCTTATAGCACACTATGGGTAACTAACAATAATCAAATCAGTAATTAACTACAGATTCATAAAAACATTTTCATAGCACTTACACTGTAGCGGAAAATTTGTCTCATTCTTAAACTGAATGAAAGTCTCTGCCTGCAATAACAATTTCAGTTCAGCAAGCCAGCTAATACACAATCCAATTCATCCTAGCACAAAAATACAATAACTAGATAGTCCCTCAAGCTATGGACCGGAGTTCAAAACAGTGTGTTACAGCAATCACAAGACTGAAAATTCACATTTGGGGGAGGAGGGGGGAGAACATTCAAGATGTTTTCATAGATCACATATTATGCTGTGGAATCTCGCTGTTATGTATGTTATGTATGGAATCCTCCAGTTAGTTACCCCATTCTGCTACATTGGTCTGACATTCAGTATAAATCTGATAAATTCATTCTAAAGACAGTTTATTTGGAAATAAATTGATAACGTAATTCTAGCATTAATTTATTTTGTTCTTAAACATCTAATTTACTGAATTACTAAGGCACTTACAGATTTGTTCTACAGCCGATTAGCTTGTTCTTCAAGTTTTAAATGAGATAGTATTTCTTAACCTTTCAACATTAATCAATATAGTATGTTTTGCAATAGCACTATTCAGACTATCTATTCTGAGAGGATAAAATAAGCAATGTGTAGAAATACATTCTTATTATCAGTCAGAAAACTGTTTTTGTCAACATACAGCAGAAGCCTGTTCATTTCAACTCAAGAACAGCTCAAGGCCAAGCTCTTAAATAAAACATAATAAACACTATCTTGCATTCAAGTAAACTCGTTTCCAAAACTGATCGCAACTTAATGTATTGAAATGTACTGTTTGAAGCAGAGTGATTCAATGAAACAAATTTTAAAATAACAAATATGCCATAAACTTTCTAATAAATATATCGGACCATGTGAAAAAGCTATCCTAATGTAGTTTATTTAATTGATTTAGTAATGAGCTAAATGGAGAGTAAATGAAGTCACACTACTTGTCAGGGACTAGCAATATTCCCAGCACTGTCAAGAGTTACAATAAGCTAAAATGAATCTCATGGAAATGGAGGAAGAAAATCTCCCTATATTGTATCACTCCCATGAAGATATACGATCCTTAAAATTGAAAGGCTATCTCCTCCAATTATGACTAAATAGGTGAAAAATGAGATTACTAACTCTGAATCATTAGCTGCTGATAGCATTGTTTGGCTTAGAGCAGCATATAAATTTAAATAAATAAATGCATCTGAATAAATTTGTTTAAAAAAGGGCTTCTAAAAACACAATTTGAAATGTTTCAAACTTTTTATATTAATTTATTAGATTATTTATGACTTGTCCTTTTTTTTACCAAAAAGCTCCTAAGACAATATTCAGTTTAAAATGTTTAAAATATCCTCTCAAAAAACAGCAAAAAATCAACTTCTGGTTTGAGCTTCTTCAGCGACAGACCAAAACCACATCTCTGCGAGGCTTCGATCCATGTTTGCCACTGGAGCGCCCAAGCCGGCTGGTTTCAGGGCTAAGCCACCCCGTAGACGTGGTGAAGAGGGGGGAGACTGCTAGAAGGGTTGAGGAGAGCCACATCTCTCCTCCCCAGCTGGCCATTACTCCCTTTCCCGAAGGCAGTTGCAGCAGTGGTCAGAAATGGCCTCCACAAAGAACTCCACCAGAAAAGAATGTGCAGGAGGAAGATAAGAAGAGAAAGTTTTGGCTGACCGGGTCAAACAGCAAAAGCAACAAATAAGGTACCCTGGAATTGAAACTGTTAAAAAACAATAACATTGTTCCCTAAGAAGATTTTTAAGCTGTGAAGGAGAGAGAAAAGGGAAAAGATTTGGTTTTCTCCTTTTCCTATACTGACAGCTAAGAGACTTAAGCAAGAAATTGGAAAAAAAATCCACTTTGACATCATTAGGCATTTAATGCTGAAAATAAAAAGTCAAAGGGATAATAAAGATTTCTGGATAATTAAAAGCTTTTGAAAACAGGAAAGGAGAGAAAAAGAATAAAAGGGTAGGATATGGAAGGGAGGAGACTGCCTGGAACTTAAAAAAAGAACTTACAGCAAAATCTCAACAAGACTTCCAAAAGATACATTCTAACTGAAATATCGCAACAAAAATCCCAGGAAGAGAAAGTCGAAAAAGAAATAAGAAGATATAACTCTGGACTATCTGGATTATTTGATGATTTCTGGATTCTTGGTTACTATTTTGAATGACTAAAATCAATCAGGTGGTTGTTTAAAACTGTTTAAAATGGCTCCACTTTTAGAAGAACTGAAAATGGAACTTAAAAAGTACAAAGAAGATGCACAAGAAGGGAGAGGTTCTTTTGGCTTCGTATTTCAGTTTTTAGAAATGGAGATTTGGAATTATGAGAAACAACAAGAAATGCCTGCAGAACAAGAAGATTACGACAAAGAAGAAGCCATCTTTAATGAACAAGTAATCTTAGATGGGGGGAAAAAAGGAAAGAGGGGAAAGAGAATGGAAAGTTTAAGATTGGGAAAAACAACTCCCCCCCCCCAAATAGAGTGAAAAATAAGTATAAAATCAGAAAGCAACAGAAGAGGGAAATGCAGAAGACAGAATTAGAACTAGAGAGACAAGGGGATAAAAAGGGGAGGGAGAAGATGAGAGGGAAGAAAGAAAGGAAAAGAAGTTATAAAGGACAGAAGCAAAATATAGAGAAACAGGGCCTATTTAGAGATAATGGGTGAAAATTTAATGGAAAAAGGGATTCTGCAAAGATACATAAGATAGTATGGTTATATTAGAAGCAGAAATAATTAAGAAAATATGAAACAATGTATGATTAAAATGTCTGATAAAATAGCTATTGTAATTCAGTGGAATGCTTGTCAATAAATAAATGTAACAAAAGGTATATTTAATGATTTATAAAATATATGTGAAGAGAAATAAGGGAAAAATTAATTATGGAGATTATATGTGTTTTTAAGGAATATGATATTTAATTGAAAAGAAGTGTTAAAGATGTTAAGATTTTAATTATTAATGATAGAACTAACTGGAATGGAATGAGGGTTTATAATTACATATATTTACAATCTTTCTTTTTTTTAAAGAATATAGTGTGTATTATAAGAATGTGCCAAGCAGAATTCGATTGGAAGTTATGTATTATATTGAAGGTCATAAACTTAAGGTATATATTGAAGTTTAAATAAGAGTTGAATGGATGTAATTAAAAGATATAAAGGTGTCATACTCCAATTAGTAACTACAGGAGAAAATTTGTTTAATGAGAAAAGATAATATGAACTTGAAACAGAACAGACAAAAGTATAAATATAATGATTTGAATTGAGATGAGATAATCAAAATAAAATTGAGAAAATTAAAAGAGGGGAAAAACTATATAGAAAACGTAAAATAGTATAAGAGATGGAATAGAATACAAAAAGGAGCATGAAATTGAGTTTTGTGTCTGTATAAAGAAGTTCAACCCGGGACCATGCTATTTTCAAAAAAGATGTTTTACTTGTATTTTGTGTGTGAAAACCCAAATAAAACTTTATTTTTTTTAAAAACAGCAAAAAATTCATTATTAAAGAGTAGAATTAATCATATCTGAAGTCACTGAATACCTAAAAAAAGAGGCACACAAAACTAAACAAAAATTAGGCAACTTGTGCTCTTTACAGACATAATTCCACAAACGAATTGCAGCCTTGAAAAGGCCTTCTTTTATGTCTCCATTGGACTAGATTTCTCAATAGTGAAACATGCAACCAAATTTTAAATTAGTCATGTTCATATAATTGGTTGCAATAGGAATTATATATTGATAGTAGCTGCACTTTATGTAACTCTTCAACCACAGCCTTATAAAAAGATTACAGTATTGCGTCATGGAGCCCTATATTTCTAAAATCCAACCCTTGTCAACTTTTTCTTCTTCAACTTTTGTACCAACCATTGCACTGGTAGATACAACAACCATTCCTTGTTTCCCAAAGCATGAAGTAGAACCTTTCCAACTAGAACAAAATGTTCCTTTAATTTCTATTTGGTCTATCAATGGAAAGAATAGTCTCACTTGAACTCACTCTCAATGGGCCATTTAATATGTTCAAGATTTCAGTGGTCAACCCAGCATTAGTTGGAAGAAGGCTAGACCTAGGTATAATCAACTATAGTGACATTAACCAGGTGACCACCTCAATTAGCTCTAAGATGCTAAAAACATAAAGGCCAAAATCCCATAATGGCCCAGGGGCTGAACAGCAGGTCTGCAGTGCCATCTCCTGGGAGTATTTATTCAGTAGCCCTGTTTTCCACTATCCCATCAGATTTTTCACATGTACAATTACTGAAAATGCCCAAAGAGAATGAAACGAACTCTGTTTAGTAAACTGAACAACTGGAAGGATGGTGAATAATATTATTGGAAGAATAGAGACTAAATGTTTTTATGATTCTGGCTTTTTACAGCAATCTCACATTTTGTTTTGCATTTCAAAACCATCCAAACAGCTAGCTTTAATCAATCAGTTAAGTAAAGTGTCTATCCTCAATATGGAACAAGCTTTATATTATGTCCAAGAGAGCTGAATGGTGCTTGCAGGTACTAAGTAGTTATTAGGGAAAAGGCCTGAGAACAGCTTCTTCGCAGCCATTATATTCATAGAACAGCCTTGAAAAGAGTTACAATCTACACGATTAAGATTTGCCACAAATATTCCATCAATTTTCTACCTTATAGAATTTCATTGCCTAAGCTTTTCGCCAAACCAGCTTTTCATTTCAGCATTTCTACCAATGCCACTTTCAAAGTATACAGAAGACATAACTCTACTTTACTTCAAAATTTTATAAGGAAATCTAAGTTTCAATTCATAAATAACTTTGTGAATTTACAATGAGCATCTCATAATATTGCCTAAATTTATATTAAGGAACAAAACAAAACTGTTTTAGGGTCGTCTCCTATCACCATTAGCATTAGAAGCAAAGGTGAAATTGAGCAGTACTAACAAGAAACCTAACCAGGGAACAGAAGCTCATAACTACCCAGACATATTTATTTATCTGTTAAACCTTTAGCAGTGCAAGTTCTTAAATAACACTCACCCTTCCTTACTTTTAATACTTGAAATACAAAAGAGAAGCAGTGGAAACAACAGTTAAGAAGAGAAGATAAAGACATGCTTTTCAAACTGCCTAGTTCTCTACCGATTCATACCCAGCGAAAAACAGTCTCTGTAAAAACTTGAGGATTAAATTTGAACTTTGCTCCCCAAGGTGAATGCCTACGTCTGACCAGTAGGGGTCCCTCCTTGGCCAGTTTTGAACTACATTTTTGCTGCACTTGAAACTTTCCTGAAGAAATACTGTGATCAGCCCGTCAGATTCCCCCCTCCCCGACTTTTTCTAAAATTAAGAGCGGCGGGGGGAGGGGGAGTGGAAAAAGTGTGGTCTTTTCCCTGCTCCTTCCCCTAGTGTTCCCCCCACCCTCCCCACGCAAGCCTACCTTCAGGCTGCAGCGGGATTTATCTTCCTTCCTTCCCTCCCCACCGAGTCTGCCTCTTTTTCTTTCCTTAGGCATGAAAAAAAGTAGCTCGGATCAGCTCGCCCCGGGACGCCCGAAATAACTTTTTACGACCGGCCTCCCTTCCATCTTCAGGGAAATGCCCGAAAGGGAGGTGCGATTGTTGCACGGCGGGCAAAATAGAAGATGTACGCGAGGCAGGAGCGAGAGGAGAGAAACCGGGCGCTCGACTGAGGAAGTTGCATAATGAAAGACTCTTGTTTGTTAATCGAGTCCCGTTTTTCTTACGGCGGCTGCGACGGAAACCGGGAAGGGGAGGCTGCCGAGAGCGAGCTCAAGAAGCCTTTTGTCCCCTCCTCATTTTGGAAACACCCTTCCACGTTCCCAATTCCTGGGGGGAGGGGGACACCCAGGTCCCTTTTCGACTCGCAAGGAGAAAAAAAGGGGGTCAAGGCTTTTTTCTCCCCCCCACCCCCACTTGATCCAGGCTTCTCCTGGGCGGCCTCCAGATTTCCCCCTCCGAGAGAGGGGAGACGGCTCGCTCTCCCCGGTCTCCTTAGCCCGGCCCCAAACCTGAGGCCGGGAAAAGAGGGCGGGCAGAGAGGTCTTCCCTCTGGGGACCGCTGGCTCCTTTCAAACTTTTCCCCTGTCACCCGACCTCCCCTTTGCTATAGAAGCGACTAGGAAGAAAACAGAAGGGGCCGCAGGAGCGCCCACGCATAAGGACACACGCATTCCTGTTGTTTTCTACCCTGACGCGCCCCAGATCGGGCCTGGGTTCTCACACCCTCGCAGCGAGCTTCAGAAGGAGCCCCCACCCACCCACCCTCACTCCCCGCAACGAGCGGCGAACAAGTGTGCAACGCGAGTCTCCGGCTCCCGTTTCATTCATAGGCTTCCCAGGAAGCGCAGACGCTTTAAAGGAGAGGCGGGCAAGCAAAGTTGAGAGCGCGAGGGGCACCCAGGTGCGAGTGGCAAGCGGAATTCACACGAGGCATCTTCTCGCTGCCTTGAAAATTACGCAGCGATCCACCGTATCTCTTACCGGCCGGATTTTGTGTGTGTGTGTGTGTGTATTTGCTGACAACCTTCAAATTGCACTCTTCTCCCTTGGGAAGAGCCCCACTCCCCACCATACACACACACACACATATGTTTACACTTAGTGAAAGACATGCACAGGAATCAAAAGGGTTTCTCTCTCCCCACCACACACACACACAACACACACACAAGCCCGCTCCGCGCGCGCACGCGCGCGCGCCCTCCCACTACAAACTGCTAAGCGCGTCTCTCTGCGCGTGTGGTGTGTGCGTGCGTGTGCAAAGTTTGCCCAAAATGGCGGAATTGGGGAGCTCGGTATTATATTTCTATAGCCCGAGACACGCGCACACGGGTGCACCGCCACGCGCGCACTCAAACGCCACAAAGTCCATAAGCGGCACAAGGGAGACAAGGAAGCGAAATTACCCCAATTCGCGAACAAATCCTCTCTTCCGAAGCTGCTGGCGGCGGCGGCGGTGGTGGCGGCGGCTGCTGCGCGCTGATCGGAACAGGCCTTTTTTTTTTTTCCCTTCCCTCCCTTCTGCAAAAGGAGACACAACACAACACACGCTACACATTCAACCGGTATATCCCGCTGCAAGCCGAACCTGGCTTCTTCTTTCCCAAGCCATTATCCTCTCTCCCGAGGGATCCCCTGAAACAAAACAGAGTGAGCGCTGGGATGCAGGATCCCCGTCCGCCCCCTCTCGCCCGACACCCCAAATCTTTGTGGCGGCGCCCCCTTTTTTCCTCCCCCTCGCCAGCATTCCTGGGGAAGTGTCAAGAATTCCCTGGCCGCGGCTCACCAGCTGTGGGGCAGGACGCCGCAAATCGTTCACCCCCCACCCCCACCCACCTATCCACATCAATATGTGGGCGAGTGTGGATTGCCCGATTCCTTATTTCCCGGCCACTTCTGCCCCTTTCCGCTCCCGATGCCCGTCAAGAATTCGGGTGGGGGAAAAGCAGAGCCCGGGCGGAGGAAGAGGGGGCGCAGAAGGCGAAGGCACCCTCTTCCTCCGCTCGCTCTTTTGTTCCTCTTTCACTCTCAGGCACTTAGGATTTTAGGAAAGATTTTCCCCCACACACACCCGCGACCCACCCACCCACTTCAGAGTCATCTGGCCACTTTCTCCAGATTACTTATATTTCCTTCGCTGGATATGTTGAAGGGGAAACCTTCCCTCCCAATTCCTTAAATAATAACACCCCCACCACCACCCGTTTGCCCGTTTCATGAGGGAGGTAGAGGAGGTGCGCTTGCCTTCCTTTATCTCCTCTCTCTCTCTCTCAACTTTCATCCCCAGCGAAGGAACGGAAGCAATTTGAAAGCCATCCTGAGCATTGTGCAATTGCAGTTAATGGGTTAGCAATCGTATCCGAACCAGCCGCTTCCTTACCCCCCCAAATCCTCTCTCTCTCTCTCTCTATTTTTTTTCTCCGTCTCTCGAGTAGTCCTGACAAATATGGTCCAGGGCTGCGGGCGCAAGTGAGCATGCGCCCGTAGAGTCAGGGCTGGGGAAAGGGAAACTGCTGCTGCTGCTGCCGCTGCTGTTACTGCCGCCGCCGCCTGAGTGGCTTTTCTTCCCTTCGCTTTTATGTCTCAGACTCTGGGAAAGGCAGGCAGGCAGGCGATAGCCCGTAATCTTGGGTGTTTTGTCTTTTCTTTCCCCGCACCGCGTCGCCGCTCCGATCCACCAAGATCACCATCTTCAAAGGTGCGTCGGGAACAACGTCGATTAGAATGGAAACCCGCGGAAGAGAAATCGAGGGGGAAACGTCTGAGGGGCAGCCTTGAACTCTCTCCTCGTTTTGAGCGGTGGATTGTATTATTTATTTATTTATTTTGCTGGTGTTGATTGGATACAAACAAACAAGCAAAAAAGAGGAAGAAAAACAAACAGTCCACAAAGTTAGGAAGCAAAAACAAGAAAACAAATCAGAGAGATAAAGAAAGGAGCATGTATTCGTGGAGTCATGCATAAAAGTTCTACCCAATTATTTCCATAAATGGGAGCCATATTTTATTAACACCCTTTATTTATTTCTTGGATTTTTTTTAATCCTATCTTTATTACTTTATAATTAACTCAAAGCCCCAAATGAACATAATACTCCCTATTTTCCCCCAAACAACAACTCAAACACCTAATGATGACATTGACTCTGCAGTCCATTGTGTATTGGGGCCATATATTTATCTTTCCTGGGCTGAAAACTAATTATTTTATAGCTATGAATTCAGCATGGAGAATCCACCTTTTTGTCCAGATGTCAGTTTTTATGCAGTAAGATCTAAATGTATGAAAATGCTAAACCTTGTTGCAAAGGTTATATATGTAATAACTCCCTCCCAAAATGGAACTCTAATAGGACATTGTACCAAGATGTTTTAAAGAAACATCAATTTTACTGCATCTTCAAAGAACAATTTTCATGTGTCTTTTCTACATAAATAGGGCCCAATAAATCCAAAACACAATTTTTGTTAAGTACGACACATTCTAAGATCTACTTCAATTCTTGATATTAAAAATAACCCTTCTCATTGTCTACACAAAATAGAATCTTTAACTCTATTCCATTTTATCATTAAATGTTTTGTATGAAAATGATTGGATGCCAACAGAATTTTATAAAGAGTAATTTGTACAAAATGTTGTGCCATTGGATTTCATCAATTGTGGTAGATTAGATGTTTCTGAGGTTGAAAATGAAATGTGTCCAAACTGGGATAGCAATACCAGGTAGCCCTCAACTTATGATCACAAGCCCAGAATATATGTTGCTAAGTGAGAAATTTGTTAAGTGAGTTTGTCCCATTTTAAGACTTTTCTTGCCACATTTGTAAAGTTGTCAAATTACTAACACGGTTGTTAAGTGAATCTGAGTTCCCATTGATTTTGCTTGTCAGAAGGTCGCAAAAGGGGATCTCATGACCCCAGGGCAATGCAACTATCATAAATATGAACCAGTTGTCAAGTGTCTGAATATAAATCACATGATCATGGGGATGCTGCAATGGTCATAAGTATGAAAAATGGTCATATTTCACTTTTTTCAGTGTAGTTGTAACTTCAAACAGTCACTAAATGAACTGTTGTAAGTGGAGGACTAGGTATAGTAGATATACTGCTACTGTACTGTGCCATACCAGGCAAATAATATTTGTCCTTTATAGTAGAAAAGGATAAAAAAAAATCATCACCTATTTGATCCAAAGTATAAATCCTAGTGTCCAGCTAAATTTTCCATGTAGTAAGTTATTTATTAGATCTGAAATCTGAAGTACTCCGTAGCATCAAAGAAAAAAGGATCAAAACACTGTTTCCTAGAAATAATGGGTAGGGTTTTAATAGCATGATTTATTTCTAGACACAGTAGAATCAGAGTTATTATTAATCTTCTCATCAAAAATTATATTGGTGCTGTCTATCACTACTGTAACTGCTATAAAAAGCATAAACAGAAATGCCAGAATGTGTGTATATGTTGAAAGTATAAAAAGCTATCTATATATAATAAACTGTACTTTTAAATGTTTGTTATTAAGAAATATATTTAACGCATTGCTAAATTATGTGAATGTGTCCACACAAAGCTCATATTTAAATTATTATAAAAATTTTTTAACATATTCATTTTAATACATAATGTCTGGCATTAATAACCTTTGCAAAAAGGCACGTAGGAGTCCTTGACTCACAACCATAATTGAGCCCAAAATTTCCATTGCTAAGCAAGACAGTTATTAAATAAATTTTGCCCCATTTTACCAGCTTTCTTGCCACAGTTGTTAAGTGAATCATTGCAGTTAAGTTAGTAATACAGTTATTAAGTGAATCTGGCTTCCCCATTGACTTTGCTTGTCAGAAGATTGCAAAATGTGATCACGTGACCCCTGGACACTGCAACCTTCATAAATACAAGTCAGTTGCCATATTTTGATCTGAATTTTGATCATAGGGATGCTGCAATGGCTGTAAGTGTGAAAAACAGTCATAAGTCACTTTTTTCAGGGCCATTGTAACTTTGGTCACTAAACAAATAGTTGTAAGTTGAGGACTACCTGTACTTAGTATTATATGTAAAAATGCCTAAAACATACATTGCTTCAAATTCATTCCCAAGACTCCTTTAACTGGGTTCACACAAGATAGGATGGACCGGCCCCAGGAGTGGGGGGGGAGAGTGGATGGTTCTGCGTGAGTGGCGGGGGAAGCACGCACACAAGTGCAGCTCCATTTGCATGAACAGCAAAGGTGCTTTAAAACCTCATGCAAATCCAGCCATTTGGACTATGAAGAAACTTGGTCATTCGTGGTCTGCTAATTCTGGACATGTATCCCAGTGGTGGGATTCAAATATTTTTACTACCGGTTCCCTGGGCGTGGCTTGGTGGGCATGACAGGGGAAGGATACTATAAAATATCCAGTCAGAGTTGATATTTGCCGCTTCTCCAAACTACTCAAAATGTCCACTACCAGTTCTCCAGAACTGGTAAGAACCTGCTGAATACCACCTCTGGATGTATCCCAGTCCTTCTCAGTTCTTCCTGGAAGGAAAGGAATAGACCTAAGCAAGAATTTTGTATGTTATATACGTGTTATATGTTCACAAACATGGAATCCACAAATTACTGTTGAGGAACTTCGCTGAATAACAATAACAAACATATTAAACAGAACACCTAGGAAAGATTGCTTTTTTATATAAAATTATATATAATGGAAATAAAGAGAAGTCATAAATGAGCAATTAATCTAGGATATTAGAATTATGAAATTTTGATTACAACAACTGGAATGTTTTTTTCTGAATCTCACTGGACACTCAGTTACCATTCTCATCTAATTCTGAACATCATAACAAGAATTAGCCCTCTGTCTTTAAAGCCACTGAACTCACCCTCTACATTTGTAATCTCTTGGCTACCGTATGGGATAAAACTATTGTTGGACAACCTGATATCCTGCATGCATGAAACACAGAATAATACTTCTGTAAGAAAGATAACCATCATAATTCTTGTTTTTAAAATAAGCTAGTTCTTGTGTAACATGTAATAAAACACAACAATCGTTCTTGCAAAGATATGGTTATAAGACTAGGCAAAAGGCCAAGTTGAAATATGTTCTATCTTTTTAAATTCAAATCTTGAAAAGCATGTACACACTCCATGGTATCTCAAACTCTGGTTATATGGCAATCTGATGAATTAAGTGCTGATCACATGGAGTCAGAGTGGACTGAACTTGTTGCTTTTGTTGTTTCTTCATAAAGTTGGTTCTCCAGCCAGACTAGATAGATAATTTGCTTCAGGCCTTCTCTGCCAGAGAGTTCAGTACAGACGCAAAACACAACTCTGAGGCTATGAATTGAAGTAAATATGCCAGTCAAAATGGATGTTATTTGAGCAAGATAAATAAAAAAGTAGCTTTTAACAATACCAGGGAATATTTTGCTACAGGATTGCAAAACCAATTTCATCATTTATCTCACACATGTACTTGGATATAAATGAAAGTCCTAAAATGCTGACAATATTGAATCTTGGCCAGGTATTGTCTACCTCTTTATAAATGTTTTAAAGTGGCATGGGAACATGCATACATTTTTAGAAATATACATTCATCATTTATTTTATCTCTCCGCTATAGAAAAATTTGATAAAATGTGAAGAATTTGCAAAGGAAAAGAAGAAGAGCAAGGCTGGCAGTGTCAGTGATGTTGGCCACTCAGCAGCCTGAGTTTCCTGCAGAATGGTAATGCTTGTCAGAGGTCTTTGTCTTTTTAGGCTAGGAAAAGTGCTTTTATATGCTGAATGCTGCAGGTGGACTGGGCTTACACCTTATACTACCTCTTTAACCCTGGTTTACTGAACACATTACAATTATTTTTTGCAAGCAACTAAGGTTGTTTTCCAAAAGGGGGTAAAAAAAAATTCTGAAGATGGCAGTCACAACTATGCCACAATTGTCATGCATGTAAAACATGCAGGCCTTCATACACGTGGCTGTGGCTGCCATTTTGAGGGCTTTTTATTTTCTCCATGGACACTGCTATAAGCTTAATAGTTTATATAAATAAAAAGGCAGGATACATATTTAATATGAATAAATATTTTAAATAAATCATTGGCTTCAGACAAAATACTATTTCATAAATCACGTTTTAATAGCTGTTATGTAATGGCAAGCTTTACTTTGCAAGACAGGACAACCAAATTGCATTATGGCATGATATGAATATACATTCCACAGGCCTTAAAGTTAGCTATATCACATTATATGGAATATTTTTTTTTGTCAAGATACAGAATTTGTAGTAAACTGAATAAAATGACCTTCAGAGTATTTTGTTTCTATACTACTAGATTTAACAAAAATGACTTCTATCAATTTACAACCTAAAACATCAAAGCACAGTTAAAATTATAAAAACCAATAAAAACTAAACAGAAAGTAATAAACCACCAGAATTGCCTTCACATAAATGAGACATATAATACTGTTTTATACTGACAGGTTTGTTTAATCAGTTTAGTGAATAAGTCATAATTGATTGTGTTTACTCATAAAAGCAAGCCATAATGAGATAGTGCTTGGTTTGACTTGGGATGTTATATGAACGCTAACCATGTTTTTTTTAAAAAAAACAACAACGATCAAATAAATCTTGACTTAAAAATAATATGTGAGCACAGCTGAAGTTATAAGCCATGGTTTTCTTATCACAAAAGCTAGGATCCAGAGCTGGTATTCAGCAGGTTCTGACCAGTTCTGGAGAACTGGTAGAGGAAATTTTGAGTAGATCGGAGAACCAGCAAATGCCTCCCCTCTCTGGGGATTTTAAAGATTTTAGCCCTGCCTCGCCCACCAAGCCACACTGCTGGGGTCATACAACATACTAAGTCAAAACCAACAAAATCATATTATGACTTATCATATGGGTGAGGGGGCAGTGCGAGTAAGACCATGCATGTTAAAATATCAAGCAAATGATGCCAATTACCAAACTCACATTAATTATACAATAACATAATGGTGTGCAGGACATCCTCATGGCTTGTAAGAGATCCTTATACTTAGCATAGAATGTGAATCCAGTTTCTATTTCAGAAAATGCAGTTTTATGAATACATCTTCATCAAGGTAACAGAATGAAGGCAAATCTACACAATGAATAGCAGGGAGATTTGAAATAAATGTAATGGAAAAGATCAAGAATAGTAGACAAACCTTTCGAAAAAGCATGGCTATCATTTCTTTTTCATCAGGAAACTGCTCAATTGCTTGTGAGGAATGTTATAAAATTTGAAAACTCATAAACAAATGTTCTCCCTGAAATCCACAACCAGTTGCAAACACTGGCACTTCATAACTAAGCAATAACAAAAACTTGACCGGGTTAATAATGAGATGATTTTTTGTTTCTACTGCTTAGCTAACTTGGTTGTGGTTAAATTTAAGAGTCTCTTTATCTAATCTCACCACCCTACATGAACTGCTGAAATAAAGCCCGTTGTTTATTTAAAGAGTTTCAGAGCAGCACAGTTCTAATAAAGGTGAAAAACATGGTTATGCCAATGAAGCACATTTTTCTTTCAGTAAAAGTGACTAATATTTGACAGAGTGGGAGTCATGAATGCCAACAAAAAACAAACTAGAAACTGAACAGAAATGGATAGAAATATATAATACAAATTGTCTGTATGCCTTTATAGAAGCTGTGTTGGCATGACACAACTGATGAAGACATTCCCTTTTTCCCAACATTTTTTATCTCACTTTCATGCACAGGCACTGCACTATCAGATATGTTCCAATTATGTTCAGCCCTATTTAAGGTCCTCCCAACTGCCATAGAGAAGGCTCAGAGACTGGTTCCTTCCTCACATTTTTCTACTAAGAAAAAAACAGGTATGGGGATCAACAACATTACAGAAAGGATTGGGGTCTGTTTCTGTTTGCCCATTTCTACTAATTTCTGCCTCTTTCCCTCCCGCCCGCCCCACAGCCACAGACATGCACAACAACAAAAAACAGCTACAGAAATGAGATGCCTAGAGAGGCTCCATTTTTGTAGGTACTATCTAGGTCATTTTCTCTCTTCCTAGCAGGAAGAGAAGTTAGCACCCTGCGTCCCCCAAGCAATATGACCAATTTAGCTGACCACATGGAATTACTGTAGCTCTCTCTGGTTACTTACCTGAGACCTTTGGCTGGACTGGAGTAAATTCATGATACTAACTCTCCATATCCTCACCTCAATGTCAAATAACTAAAAAGAGCAACCCTTTGAAGAAAGGAACAAATACCTTATGGTGTTTCTTTGTTATTTATAATTAGAGGCTGCTGACTCCAAACATTATACTTATTATTTTAAAAAAATCAAGAAATCATAAAAGAGAAAAACAGGTCATATATAGTAATAAAAAAAATTCTCCCCCTCTCTCTATATAGGAGGAAACCAAGGAGAAAACCACATTCCCACTAACACTGACTGGGAAAACTACAGTGTATGTACATGTGTATATGTATATAGGTATACATTTCTATATAAGTATATAGTGTGGAATCTGGCACTTATTTATGGGAGGGAGGAGCAAAGAGACACATCAGCCTTGAGACATAGAAAGGATCCTCCCTAATTCTTCACATTACTTATCAGATATTTATGCAGAATGTGATTTAGTCTGGCAAGATTCTGTCTATTAAGAAACTACTTTGTACAATTTCTCATGTCATTTTTAGTTTCCCTGCCTAGTATGTACATAAATAGAGAACAAATCCCACTCTCATCAGCACTGATGATGTTATCTAGTTGGGTAATGAATCATCTGCAAGCAAACAAGCTCAGAGACCACCAAGGACTTCACAGTCTAATGTATATGTTTACTATTTCCAATATAGATATTTTATTTAAAATGCAGATTTAAAGTGACCGAATATGTGCTGCTCTGCTGGAAACTGAAGGAAATGGGAAGTATTTTCAGATTCACTCTGTGACAAAAAAAAATAATCCAGGAGGCAGAAAACTGGGCTCAATATCTTCTAAAAAGACAATATTGTAAAAGAGACGTTGTACATACATAGCTTCTCTATACAATTGTGGGCCAGTATGAGGTCACCAACAAACCATTTGATTTTTGCAATCAGTAAATTACACATCAGACCTCCAGACTATACACTTTAAGATGGAAAATCATAATATTCTGAATGATTGGCTTTTATTTGTATAATTATTTGACTATCAAAGCATTTCATTCATTAGAGCAGTGTTTCTCAATCCTGACAACTTTTTAAGATACAAGAATTTCAACTCCCAGAATTCCCCAGCCAGCATTATCCACATATCTTAAAGTAGCCAACTTTGAGAAACACCACATTAGAGGCAGATAGCTGATGTCTGAACAAGATGTGACAAGCAAATTGCTCCATACGCAACTCCTGCAACTCAACTACATTTGCCACCTTCAAATACATACAGTAAAGGATATCTTCCTATCCTCAGGATTGAACTAAGATTCAGCTACCACAGCAATTACTTTTGTGAAATGAGAGAGAAAGCAACATTTTGTTTTTTGTCTCAGTCAGAAATATGTTGAAACAACCTTGAAAATATTTTTTAAAAGCTTAGTTTTTCTGTATAGATTTTGACGCTTTAAGAACAAAGATCCTTAGTAAGTGGGCATTTCACATTTATTTCAAGAGGTTTCCATTCAAAGTTTACACAGTCAAGAGTTGGGAAAAATTTCAGATTTGAAATTGCACTGTATGATAAACACTCTTAAAAATACTGCCATTGTGGCTGGAAAAAAATTGGAAGAACTGTAGCAAATACTTATTCAGTTAACTGTGTAACATCACAATTTCAGATATTGTTCAAGCATTTTGCACTGTGGCTTTCTAACTTCAGTTTTACTAGCAGTCTGTGCAATTTTTCCCACTTAGGTCCAAGTAGAATCTAAATGGATGGCTTATATAGCTCTTAATCTCTTCAATTTTATCCAGCCATGCTTCCCTCTAACCACCTAAGATTCTTAATGTTTTCTCAGTAAATGCCCTTCTCTTCAGTAAACATCCTTTCAAATGCTAAATGAAAGCTTCTTGTTTGTGCCTTTTTTATTTCTTCCCTTGATCAGGTGAGAATTAGAGAATGAATGAGAAATAGCCTCTCGTTTGCCACCTGCAAATTGTCTTATCCAGATTTTCTTCCTAGCAGGGAGGCAAAATTAATCATTTCCTCTCACTGTTTTCCTTTAAGATGGTTATTTACTGTTTTTATGACACTATTTTGCCATTAAAAAGGGGGAAAGGAAAATAAGTTAGTAATTAAAGCAGCTGCCGCCACCACAACCGCCACTGACATTGTGACAATAAAAAGACTTTTCAGGGGCAAATTACCACTAATTCACCTTACTAGGATCAACAGCAAATAATGCATGGGCTGTGAACTTGAAAATAAGAAGTGCTTGATTTGAAATCACAATGACATGAGCCTTGAAAATCTCAGCACAGGTTGCAGCTGCAGCTGTATCTTATCACACAAAGATTGCTACAAATAAAGACAGAAACAACAAAGGAAAAATATGTAGGAAAATGAAACTGCAAGAGAGTAACAATGAGATTGTGTGGGTTCTGCATAAAAGGGAAAGAGAAGATTTTTAAAAAGATTATTTCCAAAGGGGAAAAAAATATAGGGACACTCTAGCATGGAACTGTACGTTAATGTTTTATATGGGGTCTTTTTTAAACATGGTCTGGAAACCACACTAGCTCCAGAACAGGATCACCAGATTAGCCAGAAGTAGATATTTTAGCTATTTTAGCAGATCACCATATCTGATCATTAGATGGTGTGAAAGATATAAGTGAGGAAGGAGTTACCTATCTCTAGTAGTCATCCGGAATTCAACAACTCTAATTGATAATTATAATATTACTCCTGCGCCTTTTCAGATGCACTAGTTCAGAAATCTGGTCAGCTTGAGACCAGATTTCAAGAAACATGTCTTCTGTTCTATCTTAACTTCCTGAATGGTAAGAGTTCTGCCAGGGTTTCTATTCTAGCTGTGTTTGCTAAAGGAACTGAGGTGAGAAACAATTTTGGAGAGAGCTTTTTGGTAGTAGACCAGATATGAGTAAGACTTCCCAAAAACTTTTTGTCTAGATTTTCTAATTTTGTTTCTTCTACAGCTAGGCACAAAAGACCTCTTGAAAATCTCCACCAAATTTGTGGGCAGAATGATTACATGGATACATTCTCCCGGTTTCCAGAGGGAAAGAGCATTCAACAATTTATCAGTGATTGATGACCCAAGCAATAATATTCCTATACATATAATAGTTACCTTGCAAGGAAGTGTCTTATGAATGATCTCTTGGAATTAATTGACATGCAGCAAATCAGGAAGGCT
The DNA here is from genome assembly GCF_049901715.1 of Pseudonaja textilis. NCBI lineage: Eukaryota > Metazoa > Chordata > Lepidosauria > Squamata > Elapidae > Pseudonaja > Pseudonaja textilis. The sequence continues at coordinate 90,578,555 of NC_141990.1, forward strand.
GCAAACTAAGTAGAGATGATTATATAAACATATGCATTTCTTACCAAGTTATAACGAAAAGTGAAAGAATACTATATTCCAGTCATGATATTTCTCCAAATCTCTCTTTCCCTTTGAAACACAATTGCTGAATTTAATAAAATTTAAATTTAATAAAATTTAAATTTAATAAAAATTTAATAAGAATTGAAGATGGAAGGAGGAAGATGCAGGAACATTTTTCTGCCTGATCGAAGCTTTTGTAGGAGGTGACCAGGCTGAGTCTAAGGGAGGGGTCAAATATGTCATAAATCATGAGTGCCTGTGTTCCTGCAACAGATCCAGTCCACCTTGAATATCTTTCTTAGCTCTCATTTATTTCCTTTGATCATTGGTTGGTCAGATTCTTGTAGAGACCTTAAGCTTGCAATAAATCTTTATACTCATTTGAACTGCCTGAATCTCCTGATTTCCCAGGTGCTCGACAGCTTTCTTGAAAACTGGGTGAAGAGTTGACTGTCACTGAAACTTTTTGAATAACTCATATATTCTGGGCCTCTCAGCTTTTTTAAAAAAATTATGTATGGGATTGTTTATGGTTTTGTTTTGGGGCAGGGTATTGGTACTTTTTGTTGGTTTTGACACAGTGTTATAGTCTATTGTAGATTGAATTGAAATCGTCTTTACTAATAAAGTGAATTATCCAGGGAAATTTTCATGTAGTGACATATAAAAATAATATAGTGACATACAAAAAGTATTTGTCCCCCCCTTAAAAATATGCAAGTGGATGACAAGATGTGCCAAACTAATGAAAACCAACCTCTTTTCTAAATGCATCACAACATCTCATGCTTATCCAAAAGTGGTGGATTTTTCAGCATTATACCGTAATGCTGCTTTTATCATCCAGAAGATTTTATATGTAAGTAGCTAATAAATAAAAGATATCACTTGTCTTTTCACATTAGAACTATTGAAGCTCAAGGTTATGGCATTGACTCAAATATAGACAACAAGAGTTGTATGGGGTCATAATAGAATTCTGAGTGACTGCTGCATTGTTTCAAGAACTTATTATCCATTATAAGAAATAGCTACTGTAACTACTAATATATGTTAATAAACATATATTAACTTGAAGCATGTTTCAAAATTGATTATAATTAATATCACAAGTTGGATCTGTCAGAGCATTTGCAGGGTGAGTACTATTATGAGACAACCCAGGAGCAAAACACAGTACACAGAGCCTTAGGCATTTAACAGTGGTTTATCTACAACAGCTATATACAGGCATATACGTGGTAGGCAAAATACCTTACAAGCAATCTTTCTTCTTCTTAACTCTACACGGAGAACTTCTGCAATGAATACCAATGAATACTGGACACAAGGAGAAAGAATATGCCCTCTAATGGCTGCCTTTATAAAAATATATCTTAAAAGGATAGAACCCATCCCCATTCTTAAAGGGAAATAGCCATGCTATGCTGATTCATTCTTATTTCATTAGCCTATATTGCATCAGCTTCACTGCTGGTCAGCTCTTAAATCCCAAGACCTTAACAGGATCCATATATTACTGCAGTTCAAGTTATTCTTGAGCTGTAGTGTTTACATAAATCTATATATTTGGTATCAGAATTGCCTAAAGATGCACATTGTATTCTAAGAGTCTTTTCATAAAAGGTCTGATCATTGCTTGTTCTGTCAGCTGGGATCCTAGTTATTTCCATTCACTTCTTTAAGAAGTGAAGGTTTCTTTTTTTCTTTACCAAAGATTTCTTTGTCCCTATCAGCTAGAAGGGAGAGAACACTCCACTTATGCTTTCAGGATAATTAATTTATATAACCCAACATGGATGGAAATCCAATCATTTGCTTCAAGTAGATCATCACAAGTAACTTTCACAATATATGAATGTGAAGTTTTGCTTTCGCTATTCTGTTCGGCCTCAGTTACGTTCATTTCTCAGCATTCAAAATATCATTGAACTTCTTCTTTGTCATATTCACACACATTTTGTAAAAAAACTTCACAGGCATTTTAATTAGTAAGCATGAGAATGTTCAGAGTCCTGGCAAACATTTTTCTGCAGAACTGCTGATTATGTAGTTTTCTCAGTTTCAGAAATTAGTATGTACATCATGTTTTAATATGCATACAGTCAAGCCTGTTTTATTCAGTATTAATAATTTATTATGAACACGAGTTTACTTCAATAGCTAGTGATAATGTAAGTGTTTTTATACTCTGGATCCTAATTAGTTCAAAGACAACAGCCACAATTTATCATCAAATTAGCATGTATATCTCTCTTATATACTTTTTCTCAATCTTTCTCAAAGCAGTATAATGTTTCTTCCAGTTTAATTTTGTAACAAAAACATTAGGATAGTCTAAAGACAACAAATATTAAAAATTGGGGTAAATTCTGTGTTTTGAACCCCTACAGTTACACTCTAGTACAGGATTTCTCAAAGGTTGTGGGATTATATCTCCTTAAAAGGATAAAAGAATATGTGCAAACTCCTCCACCCTTCTCCAAACTAAACTAATGATTTTATTGGGGTTAGGGTTAAGCAAAATAAAACACACACTTTATTTTTAATAATTACATGTAATCAGTTTCAAATAATAATATAATCTTATTATTTTGGCATGAACATATGGATGGTTTGGGTCTGTTTGGCTTCATATTTTCAATGGACTGTGGTTTGCTGTTGATGTTGTTTTGACAAATGACACACTGAAGTTGTTCTTCTCCTGTGGCAAAAACACTTGTGGAATAAAAAGATAAATGATTTTATTCCTATTGTTTTGACTTAGCTGTAGCTTTATCATCATTATTGATGATACTTGCCCTATTTTTCTTTTACTACCGAACAAAACCTTTTCCATTTAAAACTAGAAATATAAAAAATAATGGATGGAATTACTGAGCTTCAATTATATAGACATTTCTATACTTTTCAAAAGATTATGGATATACTTCTGCATGCCATAGCAGAAGAGATACTTAAAGCACACAAATAACATTGCAATAATGTGAGTAGCTATAGTCATTTTATTAAGAAAGGCTGGTAGGTGGAAAACCAATACTTTAGTTTAGCAATACTTAAAAGTCCAATTTCTATTACCATGCCTGAGGCAAAAAGTACCCTTCCAATCTAACTACCCCCCTGTGGGGTCATAACCTGAAGTTTTAAAACCCCAACTTATTAACAAATAAATGGAGAAGCAAAACACTACTCACTTTCTTCTAACCCAAATGTCACAAAGAAACCATATCACTGAATTAAAAACTCCATACATTTGACTAGATACAGTTGGGATCAGGCCAACTTGAGCAAGGACATGCCTGTATGACGTTAGCTTCCAAATACAGTATATAGTGTTGGAAATAGTAGTCAGGCATTTTGCTTTCTTCCAACGAAACTTTATTTAAGACATTTTAACCCACTTTTCCATAAACCAACCTCAAAGAAGGTAACCATTAACAATAAATTAAATACAATTAAAATATAAATAATTCAATAAAGAGCCTCTAAAATACCATGCTTGAGGCCATGAACTGCTTAAAAGCTGTGTTGCAGGAGAATACTAATCTTTTTCAGAAATACAGTTGGGTAGTATAACTGAATACTTGGGACCAGATAGGTTTTAAGGAGGAATCAAAAAATATCTCACTAGGGAAGAAATGTCTCACATAGGTGGATTAGAGGCTTGCATCAAGAATGTCCACAGCCAAGTTCTTGCATAGCAGTTCGTTGGCAGATGATGCATTCTCAAGAGAAGCATTACCAGTAAATCTTTGCTGATGGACAAGAATGTGCAGAAGAAGGACTCTTTTCATTGTCCTAGTGCTGTGATGGCAAACCTATACCAGAAGTGCCCGTTTTCAGCCTCCTGGGGGCTTGAGGGAAGACGCTGCAGTTTTTGGAGGCCAAAAAATGGGCACTTCCAGTATTTCCTGAAATACCGGAAGTGCCGAAATACTGGAAGGGCCTGTTTTTCAGCCTCCAAAGCCTGCAGAGGCTTCCTTCAAGCCCCCATGAGGATGAAGATGGCTTCCCCAGGGCTCCAGAGACCCTCTGGAGGCTGAAAACGGGCCCTTTTGGTATTTCCAGAAGGCCTGTTTTTCAGCCTCCTGAGGCTGCAGAGGCTTCCCTCAATGTGGGTGCCGGCAGATGCGCTATCGCACACACACCCGCTTCCGGCACACCACAACAAAAAAGGTTCGCCATCACTGTCCTAGTGGTTAATTCTTTACGTTTTGTATGTTATTGTAAGTATTCTGAACAAAACTAGGGAGCAAATCACCAGTCAGGACAAGGTCTTTAGAAAGCTCCTGTATTTGCTTGCAACAGACAGCTCTCTTTAAAACTTCGCATTGCATTTTACATTGGATACAGTTCTCACACTAATCCATATGCACAAGGCAGCAATAAACCAGGATGAAGGCTTCTAGCATATAGATCACAGAGAGCAAGTTATATAGCTGAAGAAGATCCTCACTTGGAAAAAGGCCATTTAAGCTCTCATCAATAGAGTTACTCCAGATAAAACTCGTGGTTTTTCAAGGAGAGTACAATCCTATATAGTTGACCTTCCCAATTATTGGAACAAAGAAGATGGAAAAGTCTAGATGATCAAATCTCAGATTCAATTTATTGTCCCTGTCATAGTGTCCAGGAATGCATAACATTTCCTTATTCAAAGGATATAGAAAAATAGGTGAAGAATCTTAAACATACCACTGAAACCTCCCTCAGCGATGTCCTGCGGATATGACAACTTTGGGAACAAAATGGGATCTAATTGCCATGGGGATCCGGTATCATCACCTTGCATTATTCTCTGAATACTATCATATGGGTAGGAGCAAAAGCACTGTGAAAACCATGGCTTTTGCACAGCTGGTCTAGGAAACTATTGTAGTCACGACCATCAAAAGTCATCAAGAGATTAAGGAAAATCAATACAGTCATATTCTTTCTGCCTTCCTCCCTAAAAAGGTCGTAAGAGTGAATGGTTTTATTCAAAGGCAAGCTTTAACTCAGATTAAATCCAAAGAACTTCTTTTTATGAAAAATGTTTCAGCTGTGCCTTCCTCTTCATTAGGAACCTTCAAAATAAGAGAGACCAGAATTAAGTATTAAAAAATATGGAACTGAACATTGATATCATTCATTCAAGTAAAAAAATGTAATTTTAAAATTGGGAATCCTGATCTACTATCTACACAAACTCAATTGATAATGCAATTTATTGACTATTATTCCAGAAATGAATTGACTGTAGCTGCGATTTTAAATTCAGCGGTGATTCATTCCTGAGCAGACACATATGCAAGCATACTCTATGCCTTTTTAAAAATCGAGCAGTACACAATTTTACAAATTCTGTGACCAGAATACATTTGCAGCAAATTCTAAGAATCAATAATCAGTTTTCTCATTGCCATCACAATAGGGCTTGCAAAAAACATATAGTATTCCACTAATGAATGTTTGTAGATGTATCCCCCATCAGAGCAAAGTAACGATAACCCTATTTATTTCATCAATGTTGATTTAAATAGATTGCACATGCATATAAAGATTGAACATATTTCCTATTAACTGAAGCTATTGCAAAGGGCCATCTTAATACTTGTGCTATCCAGTTTTATTACTCTGAATGAGAATGATTAATATGTTATAAACTGGCCAGGATTCCTAAGTAGCTGATGTTCTGGAACTGCTCTGGAGGTTGGTGTCCATCAGTTAGTAGTATCATCTCCTCCAGATTCCTTTTCTTCAACCCTTTAAGTCAGTTTCTCAGTGAGTCATTCCTGTAATTGTACCTTTTACTGATGCATTGGCTTCTTTCAGGGCTATAGCTATTTTGCTCTCGATTGCTTTTAAAACATCCATTCATGGATGGAAAGCACTAGACTACCCCTGATAAGAATACTAAGGATTTTTCTCACATTGCCAAATGCTGAGCACTTTAAAGGATCACAGTTGAGACCAGAATTCCCACTGCTAACCAAGATGGCTATTAAGTCAACTTTACAACCCTTTTTGCCACAGCCATTAACTACATCATTGCAGTTGTTAAGTGAATCATGCTGCCGTTAAGTGAATCAAGATCCCCCCATCGACTTTGCTTATCAGAAGCCACCTGGGAAGGTCACAAATGGTGATCACATGACCCCAGGATGCTGCAACTATTGGAAATATATGCCGGTTGCCAAGTGCCCAAATGTTGATCACTTTGGAGATGCTTCAATAGTCATGAGGACTATCATAAGTCACTTTTTTTTCCAATGCCATTGTAACTTGAACAGTTGTAAATGAATGGTTGTAAGGTGAGGACTTACCAGTAGTTTATTAAAAAAATTATAACTGTTGGATAATACTTTTATTAGGCTAAAAAATCAGTCAGAGTATGTGCAATCTTTCTGGTTCTCAAGAACTCCTTTTCACATAAATTGTGAGGGAAAGTACAAAACTCATGTACTGAAACAGGCTGGATGATGGGTCATAGGTTCTGAGGTTGTTATTATAAATAATCTCAATAAAAGTAGTTTTAGCTCTCATAGGAGGCTGATTTCTTGACCTGGTCGTCTATCTAGGGGGGCTGATACAAATGAAGGTTGTGTAATCCGCAAGGTAAAGATGAAGAGATTGCAAGCCTTCTTATGTGTGTCAACTCTTGTTCAGGCTGAAATTAAACATGGGCTTAGCCCTCTTTTGGTGTAGCACTAAACCTCTTTTAGAGGGCTGTAGACATTCATCTTGGCCTTCTGCATAGATTTCCTAGATAGGTCTTTTTCCTGCTTTCTGAGTATTTATTTTCAGCTTTACAGAATAAGCCCGTGATGGCGAACCTATGGCATGTGAGCCACAGGTGGCACACAGAGCCATTTGCGCCGGCACGTGAGCTGCAGGCAAACTTACCTCAGTGTGCATGCGCATGCCTCACAGCTGATTTTTGGCCACTTTGAGCCTTTTTCAGCCTCCCAAAGGCTTGAGGAAGCTTCTGCAGGCTAAGGAGGCTGAAAACTAGCCCCATTTCATCACTTCCTGTTTTTCCGAAAATACCAGAAGTAATGAATTGGGGCTAGTTTTCACCCTGCAAAGCCTGCAGAAGCCTTCCTCAGGCCTCTGGGAGGCCGAAAAAGGCCTCAAACCAGCTGAAAATCAGCTGTGAGGTATAGTGCAGGTAAAGGGGGGGGTGGGGGTGGGGATTGCGTGCTTATATGTAGGGGACATGGCGGCACGCACATTGCCTTCTGGGTGCTGGCACGCGAGCATGAGCGCACACATAATTTTTGGCACAGGAGCCCAAACAGGTTAGCCACCACTGGAATAAGCGAAAGGGATAAGTGAAAGTCAGCCTTTAGGGGAAGACTTTATATAGTCAAGTCTAATGATCCATCTATGATGTTCTGGATCAAACCAGCAAGGAGGAAGTTACTAAGAGCTATAGTGAAGACCCTGCTGAAGATAGAAAAGCAAAATCAGGTTTTCACCAGTTTTGCCTTGGTATAAGTGGGTTACATAGGAAAAGCTCTTTTGAGAAATCTGAGTTGCATCTATTCCCATTATCAGCAGAGAGTCATCCTTTCAAATCCTTATAGTGGCATCACATATCTCCACATGAAGTCTTTTTTTTTTAATAGTAATTTTATTAATACTAGTCATTTCCTAACAGAGGTATGATACAAAAATAATTTATCAGTAAGGTAGCTAAACTAAGCATATAGTATGAAATTAGACAGCTCCCTTTGGGAATTAATTTCCCAAAGCTCTATAGTGTAATGAAAGAACATTAGAAACAAGGTGATGGCAGTGAGTGATTAAGGAGTAAAAGTAGCATGGAGAAGAATGCAATATTGCAAAAATAGACAAAACAGTTCCTTAAAATAATAAAAATAAATATGGCCATTGTAAAACATGCTATCGAAAGAACCAACAATATGCTCTTTAGTAACAGAACCAGCTGGCATCACCTAACCATCATTCCTAGTTTAGTCCCAATGGTGCTTTTTCAGGAGGTAATTGGACTTTGTTTTTTATTTTGAAGCTTCTCATCCAAGAAGCTTCTTCTGCTCTGACAGGAAAGTGGGGAATGGAAGGACTAACCTGTCAGAGCGGAAGAAGCTTCTTGGATGAGAAGTGAAAAGTCTTCAAAAGAAAAAAACCAGAAAGTCCAGTTGCCTCCTGAAAAAGCACCTTTGGGACAACTATGACCTGGATGACTGAGAATCTCTACAGATTCCTAATTTAGATTGACTTCTTCTGCTTTGCAGGATAATTCATCTCACAAAAGAGCATAACTCTAATTTTACAAACATAAGTTCAGAGCTTTTTAAAACTACACTAAACACATATTTAAAACCAAATTTAGCACTTGTTCAGAAGGGCACTGCCATTTGAAGCCATACCTACAGGGTCCCTATAAAATGGCTGACCAGCACATTATAATGCTGTCCGAGCTTGACATGGGCTGATACTTCAGAAATCAGGAGTCAGGTGTGGGTCTCTGTTGCAGGTTATATCAAAATGACTACAGAGATAATGGCCAGTGAAGAAAAGGCATGCTCCAGCAACATCAAGTGACCAGATAGCGCTGGTCAGATCCCAGTTCTGAGTTCATCATCACTAGCATCAGCAGTGAAGCATTGCAGATTGACAAGATCTGTCTTGTGGAGGAAAAGGAAAACTGGAACTGCTTTAATGCTGCTTTAAGCTGCTTCTGCAGCTATCCAGGAATGAGACAAAGACAACATCCTGAGACCATGTCCTTTAGAAATATTAGCAGTACACCTTCACGCTGCCGATGGCACAGTGACTTAATGGTTAAGACACCACACTTGTTGGCTAGAAAGCCAGCAACCCAGGTTTGAGACCGGAGTTCCACATGACAGGGTGAGCTCCCATACTTGCTCCAGCTCCAGCCAATCTAGCAGTTTGAAAGCCTACAGATGCAAGAAGATAAATAGGTACCACTTCAGTGGGAAGGTAACCGCTTCTGCTGGCAATGTTGGTCATGCTGGCCACATGACCATAAAAATGTCTTTAGACAGCCCTGGCTCAATGGCCTTGAAATGGAAACGAGCACCACCCCTTTAGAGGGCAACAACTAGCGAAGTAAAATCTGCTTTTCCTTAAAAAGAAAAACCTTCATGTGGCAGTTCGTAGAACATGTGAGTAGGTCTATATTGTAGCAAGTCTTTTTCTTTTATAGCTGAATTGTTCTTTCAATTTCTTTAATCTTTGTGCTCTGTCTTCTTTTTTCTGACCTGCTTTCTTCATTCTTCTTTCATAGTTGCATTTCTAAAGAATATTATATTCCTCTTTTGGTTATATTGGAAGGTGGACCACAGCAGATCCATTTCCCATTTCTATTCTTCCTATTTCCTGCTATGATTAAAACCAATACATACACACACCCTTGCTGCCTATGGGATTGCATTTCTAATTCCCACGTTATTTTGGAAACCTTGTTTTAGTTACCACTACACACTTGGAATTTTTGTAAAATCTTAAAAATATATCTCAGCAGTTCCAGACATTTTTTTAATGAGTTGGAAGAAAGGATAATTTAAAAACTCCCTGTTGTATCTCTTTTTCCTAGAGTTTCCTTGTAAGGGATTATAGGAAGCCGCTGTTCCCTTGAGATGGAGAATTCTTAGCTATTTTAGCCAGAGCTTTCCCCTTGAACCTAACTCTAATTAAAAGGAGGACGGCAACTAGGATCTTTCTGCCCAAATCTTGACAAATTTTGTACTGTACTGATCCTGAAACATAAGTAGCAGTTATGTAATCATGCAGTTTTGCAAGCAAGGAAGTTTTAAATGATAAATTTCCTTTTAAAGCCAATAAAGCAGATCTATAGATATAATAGGAGTTTATTGCAGAAAAGGGGAATATAGGGGAAACAAAGGAAGTCACAAAAATAATATGGTAATAGTCACACAAGCAGGATCTAAATTAAATCAATACATATAATCAGCCTAGCTAAATAAGTTATTTTTTAACTCCTTGAATAACAAGATGCAAGCTTGTGACAAGAGGTTTAAGGCATCAGTAACAGGATAACAGAGAATACAAGAACAACCAAATTAAGCTAGAACAGAAAGCAAGATGGATAGTTAATGGTTTTAATAATCATTCTATAATCAATTTTAATACTGTATTTTAATTATTTTGTAGTCTGTTTTTGTTTCTGTTTAGTGTAGAAAGGAAGGGTATAAATCAAATGAATTAATACATAAACCCAAAGAAGTTAGTTATTTGGGCCTTATCCTGGAAAGAAGCACAACGAACACCAAAATTCACCTAATATGGAAGATATGATAGTCAAAGGTAACAATCATCTCCAAAAAACCAGAGGCAAAGCATGTCATGTCTCACAGTTCTTCAGATTTATAGCTTGTTAGTAGACATTATAATTCTTCTCAGAGATTTGAAGAAAAAAAAATTGTAAATTTGCCCCAAGAACATAATATTATCTAAATATTTGAAGTAAAGAAAATTTCCCTCACGTAAGTAGCAAGGGCAAAATACTCTGATGCAAACAGAGCAATAGTGCTAAAGGTCAATAGCTTCTAGATGGCGAGAAGAGTTGTATTGACAAAAAAAGGGCTTCCTGTGGATTATCTGACTTGAGAACCCACACTGCACAACAAACGTATCCTCAAACCAAGAAAGAAACTTTTACCACTGTTTCTCATTGCTAAGAGTTCAATTACAGATCGGGAAGACTGAGAAAGGGAAAAGAATACAATAAAACAGACTACAGTTAATCCGTGACTTAACAACAGTTTGTTTAATAACTGTTCAAAGTTACAACAGCACTGAAAAAAAGTGACTTATGACCCTTTTTCACAGTTACGACCATTGCAGCATGGTCACATGATCAAAATTCAGATGCTTGGCAACTGACGCGTATTTGTGACGGTTGCAGTGTCCTGAGGTCATGTGATCCCCTTTTGCAAACTTCTGACAAGCAAAGTCAACAGAGAAGCCAGATTCCCTTAACAACTGTTTTACTAACTTAACAACTACAGCGATTCACTTAGCAATTGTAGCAAGGAAGGTCGTAGAATGTGGCAAAATTCACTTTAAAAATGTCTTACGCAGCAAAAGAAATTTTGGGCTCAATTGTGGTCATATATCAGTGGTGGGATTCAAAATTTTTTACTACGGACTCTGTGGGTGTGGCTTGGTGGGCGTGGCATGACTTGGTGGGTGTGGCTTGGTGGGCATGGCAGGGGAAGGTTACTGCAAAATCTCCATTCCCTCCCCATCCCACTAACCTGCTTTCCGGCTCCGTTCTCCTATGCAGGGCAACAAAAGAAGACCCAGCCGATCAACTGGGACTCAGGAGGCAGATAATAGATGGGGGCAGGGCCAGTCTGAGGTAGTATTTTCCAGTTCTCCGAACTACTCAAAAATTCCACTACCAGTTCTCCAGAACTGGTCAGAACCTGCTGTATACCACCTCTGTCATACGTTGAGGAATACCTGTATCACAATCCAAAACAAATTGGTTGATGCAATACAAACCACAGAATATGACAAAACGGTAACTATCCAGCAAAATAGTAGATGGATGGTCTACACACAAAGATCAAGTTCTCCCATAATATTGGATTGTTGGATTCAGAAAGGAGGACTGATGGTTGAACATGGACTGAACATAGAAGATGAAAAGGATAGCCCTTAACAGAATTTCTTGAGCATTTCATAATTGGATGGGTACAAAACAATATAAACCCAGCTTCTCGGTTAAAACCCAATAGCAAAGAGAGCTGGAATATATCATTTTGAAGTAAAAGAAAGTTAGAATGGCCAGATTTATATTATCATCTTCCCAGGCTCATTATTTGAACAATAAACAACTGAGAAAACCTAATTAATTAGATGTAACATAATATGCATATGATTATTAAATTAACTTATTTGACTAAACTGAAACCCTATTAGGATATCAATGTCATACTCAAAAAATAAATTTGTGAGTCTGTGTGATAATGAACGCTTCACATGATATTGTTTCTTCATCCTCACACAGAAGAAACAAGGAACACCACAAGTTAATCAATGCATTCCCACCAGTTGATCAATAAGAAGAATGCAAAACAAAACAGAATTCAATCAGTGCCCTGCTCCAGGCCATTGCAAGTCTTGGAACAACAAAAATCCCTTCCCTTCCTTTCTCTTCCCCACTCCAAAGCAAAAAAATAATAAAAGAAATTACTATCCACCCTATATTTCTAAAAAATATGTACAAAATGCATTCAGTGATTCTAAAGGATGAACGAATACTTCCAGCCTAGGTTTATTTGAATGAAAATAGCTACTGTTTTAAAATGGGACACTTCTATGATCTACTTGTTTGTAAATCTTACATAAACTTTATGATTGGGTGCACTGGTACTTACTAAAAACATAAATAGAATGGAATTTTCAGAAGAAAATTATATTTTGGGGGCAAAGGGTAAAAACCTTCCTTGTGGGTTTGATAAATGCAAAGAAATAATTTTGATTCAAACTGCCTAAGAACAAGGAGATGAGTTCCTTAAAGATTAACAAATGTAAAGTGATTTAAACATTCAAGCACCACTATCTCTTTGGCCTAATAAAGTCATCACTAGTCCTTAAAGCTGTATTTATGCCTCAATATAGCTGTTAGTCTTTAAAATACTAGAGAACAATTTATCGCTTTTCTGCAAAGGATTAATATGGCTTCTTCCACAACTGTATTTCAGCAAGTGATCAGATGCAGAAAGATAATAATCCCAACATGTAAATTTATTGTAAATAAATATTAATGAGAAATGTATGTTATTGAGTTGAACAAATAAGTTGAATTCCTTTTCCCACAAACAGCTTCTCAGGTCTCTCTCTCTCTCTCTCTCTCTCTCTCTCTCTCTCACACACACACACACACACACACACACACACACACACACACAAACCCCAGATTTCTTTCCATGGATATAAGAATCCTTTGAGTTAGATTTGGGGAAAGGATACATGGAAGTTGGAAAAGGAAGCTTCTGCTACCAAAAAGCCAGAATAATATTGAATGTATCCCTCTGGTGAAATATTTTTGATTGTTAAAAAATAAAGCATAGCCATATGCTTTATTTCCATAGTATGTATGTATGTATGTATGTACGTATGTATCTATGTATGTATCTATGTATGTATGTATCTATTTATCATCTATCTATATCTATCTGTCTGTCTGTCTGTCTGTCTGTCTGTCTGTCTGTCTATCTACTTACTTACTTATTAGAATAGATATCAATTCCAGGTTCCCTATAATGAAATTTGTAATTATGTAAAATTTGCTAAATAGGTATCAGCTAGGATCCAGTGCTTTGATTGACCTTATGGTTTAACTGGCCCTAGTTTTATCACATAAAAGAACAGATAGTTTAGTGTTAGACCTCCATGGTGGTGGCATTAAACAGAATAGAGTAGATTTGGCACTATAGTAGATACAATCTACTGTCAAAATAGGTGGGATTTTTTTGGTTGTTTTTTGCTGACAAAATTGTTGTCCTAGGGACACTGGGGGTTCTTAACCTAGTGTTTTCCATGTGTATTGGCTACTTCAAGGTGAGTTACTTTTACACAATTTTACAGCACATCCCCTTAAAGGAATATATAGTCATAAATCATTAGGTTCTGGATCTTTTACTGCCTTTCTGCTTCCACCATTATGGCCCTTTTATTCCCACTACAGGAATTGATAAGGATCTGCAATCATCTTTCTTCCTTTTTACCTTTATCCTATGAAAATTGTCTCTTTATCCTGACAGCCTATAGTCTGGAAGTCAGCCCCTGATGTCTACCAAAGACATTTCCCACAGTGTCTGAATATTTAACTTAATTCTATGACTTTTCTTTTTAAGTGGGTCATTTCTGCTTTAAAACCGTATCGCTGCTGGCTTTTGCTTTTGTCTTTATCAGGCTTATTGATACTGTATTTGCAAGCCTGTGATGAACAATTTTCAGAAAAGTAGGGCATTAATGTTTGACTAACCCCATAAATATAGTTCTAGATGTTTCTCAAAGTATTATTTTGTTAATGATGTGATTTGGGATGGAGTGTATTTGGATTCTCAGAAAAAGCTCTTTGTCTAGTCCAGGGGTGTCCAACCTTGGCAACTTTAAGACTTGTGGACTTCAACTCCCAAAATTCCTCAGCCAGCAAAGCTTAAAGTTGCCAAGGTTGGACACCCCTGGTCTAGTCTGTCACAAACTAAAAGCATATTTGACAAGTCCTGAAGAGAAGGCCTTTTCATCAGTTGCTTTTAGGCTCTGGGTGGCTTTGACTAGGAAGGCATAAGATAGCCCAGAATGGGACAGGTTGCCAAAGCCAACTTGCTGCAGCCAACTCGCTACGGCCCACTTGCTGTGGCCAATTTGCTATGGGACAACTTGCCGTGGCCTACTCACCACTGGACAACTAGCTGCAGAACAATTTAACAATTCAATTTAATTATTCAAAATAAATAAAAAATATTTTAACTTTTGTCTTTATTTCATTCAATCCTTCCTTTCTTTAATGATTCTATTCCACCCTTTTTTTGATATTAGTGTAACTCTTGTCCCACAGCGAATTGCCCCATGGTGAGTTGGTTATGGCGAATTGTCCTGCAGCAAGTTGACTGGGCCATGGCCAGTCGGCTGTTGCAAGTTGGCCATGGTCATAGATCCAAGGTAGACTCATATCTACTAAACTCATTTCCTTAGTAAAAAAAAAAAATTCCCCAGAGACCATCTTTGCTTTTAAGCAGACTTGTAACCATTCCGAAGTTGCTTTTAACTGACTATGTATATTTTTTTGGTAATGTAATCTACTTCCATAGAGAAAATACTGTTGACTAAACTTTCACCTTCCATGATTTTATGCTTTAATTGGATTGCTATAGTTTATAACTCTGTTTTAATTGCATCACTGTTGCCGGATGCTTTATGCAATTTTTACTGGAAAGTTGAAGTAGAAATGTATATTTCAGTTTTACATATGGGTGTATAAACACATGTATGACTAAATCTGCAGTCCTATTCCTACTGAATTATAGTAATTCACATTCAATGTAAAAGGAGTGACTTCTGAGTAGGCATGAATGGGATTATTCTATAAGACTACATTCTTTTACATAATCCAGAGTCACATCATTAACAAAATAATGTTTAATAAGGAGTGAATAACTCTAAAACCCTAGAGCTGGAAACAACACTTATGTGCGAGGGGAACCTTTACCTTTACCTAACTCTGAAAATATCGAGATTATTTCTCCATAAACATTTTTCTCTCCACAGTGTGAACCTGATGGATATAGTTTCATATTCCTACCTGGGTTTTATTCTTCAATGGTCTGCATTACATAGTTTGCTCTGCAGAATTCTAGTTTGTGGTTTGTAGATGCAAACATTAATAAGCACCCCCTCTGGAGGCCATTTTTCACAGTAAAATATGCTGGGCCAGCTCACTCAATACCCATCAAGCTAATCATTTGGAGCCCAGAGATTGGGAATTTTGGAAGCCCAAGGTAGCTGACACAGTTCAGAGAATGGATTGATCCTGGCATTGCTGTGGAAGCATATGTGCTATTGCTATTTTGCAGAATTATAAAAGAAGTGAAGTTGGATGTCATGATGTGTCTATAAAAAACAACCATCTTTATTTCTTTTTTCTTTTTCTTTTGCAATACCTTTGATTATCACTTACTCAAAGAGCAGGTGTCAGTGTTCCCAACCTTGGCAACTTTAAGATATGTGGATTTCATCTCCCAGAATTCCCCAGCCACCCTTGATGTTGAAATCCACATATCTTAAAGTTGCCAAGGTTTTGGAATCCCTTCTCTAGAAAATACTTCCAGTGTCAATTGTTTTTATAGCACTCAGCTCCAAGATCCCTTCTCTGCATCAAAGGTGTGATGTGTGCCATTATTTATTGTCTGTTTCGGGGATACATTTTACCAAATGGTTGACCAAACAACACTGTACCTTATTTTACTCATTTCAACTGTAATAGATTCTATTCCGCTCTAACCACCAATCATTGTATGTGCATTGAGTCCATCCCTGAGCAAGTCAGTGGGAAATTTTTCAAAATCACATAGTGAAAGATAATTCACATGCCTGAAAAATGGGTTTTCTTCCAAATAGTTCTTGAATGTTAACAAATATTCAGCATGATCCATTCAGGTCAGGATTTTTTTTTAAACTAAATGTGTTGAAAGATGTGAATTGGAATGTTAAGGTTATCTATGCATTTATATCAAACCATGGAAATAATGTATTTAAGGCAAAACATCAATGATCTCATTAATAATGATCAGGCGTCTTCTCATCTTCGTATATTGGAGCCTGGCATGGGAAGATACTTCTTAGACTGGCTGCAGAGAGTGGGGTTGCTATTTTGCAGTGGTTTAAAACAGCACACCCAATCTCTACAGCCAGTCTAGTAAGTATCCCTTTTTACTCTGTGGATGGTTTCAGCTTATTGTCATGGGTGAGAAGAAGTCAATCTCATGCTCCCTAACTTATGGGATACAACAGGAGTCAGCTGTATCTCCATGAAATTGGGGAGGTCATCCAACAATTTGGGGTATGCTATCATTACTGTGCTGATGATAACCAACTATAACATCTACCTTGAATTATGAGGGAAGTTCTGTTGATTTTCTGTCCTTTGCCTGAAGTTTTTTTTTCCACTCTCCTTTTCATCTTATTAAGTTCTTGATTGACATGATGGGAGCCCCAAGAGGCCAGGCCAGACCAGAAAATCAACTCCGCAAGGAAGATTAGAACTAGAGGTAGTCCTCATTTAGTGACCATAATTTGAACCAACAATTCAGTCGAGCAAAGTGGTTGCTAAATGTTTATGATCTCCTTTCCTTTCCTTTCCTTTGCTTTACAGATCTGCAAAGGTCGTAAATGCAAATATTGGTCATAAAGTTACTTTTTTCATCACCTTCATAACTGCAAATGGATACTAAATGAGGCAGTTGCTAAATGACGGTAATCTGGACACTTTGAGATACACTATAGTAACAGAATCTTGAAAGTTCGATTGGACTTTACTGCCTGTCCCTCTTACCACCCACTGAATCAGGCAGTAAGTCACTTCTGAATGTTATCTTGCTTCCCATGACATATTTCAGCCCTCTTTCCTTATATAACAGTTCTTGACTTTTCAAGGTGTCTTCCCTTACTCTTTATATAGGGGTTCATCATACAACATGTCCATGGTATGGATAAAATTTGCATTGCCATGAACTGGATTTTTTCTTCCAGAGCCAGTTCTATACATCCTCCTGAGGTAGGGCTGAAACTAAGTGAAGTTCTTTCTTAATCAAGATTTCAGCTGGTTCTGGGTTTATGAGACACTTGAAATTGCACCTGGTTTTAACAGCTTTATTTTAAAGATGAAGAAACATAATTAGTTGTTCTGTGAAGGAAGGATGATAGCT
Source organism: Pseudonaja textilis (assembly GCF_049901715.1). NCBI lineage: Eukaryota > Metazoa > Chordata > Lepidosauria > Squamata > Elapidae > Pseudonaja > Pseudonaja textilis. The sequence continues at coordinate 90,596,035 of NC_141990.1, forward strand.
AGCTTCTCTGACAGATGTGATATATATCTGACAATGGCCTAAGAAAGTGACTGAATGAATAGTAGTTTTTGAAGTTAAACCTAGTTTAAAACAAAACTGTAAAATGAAGAAGATTACATATAAATAATGATTACCAAAGAGATAAATTATAGCTTTAGTTTCTAAAGTGAGAGGATGGGGAAAATGTATGACCTTGATTGCGCAGTAGGGGTGGGCGAACTGCAGCCCTCTATATTTAGCTAATCTACAACTCCCAGAATCCTTCAGTATTGGCTAAGGTGGCTGAAACTACTGAGAGCTGTAATTTCATAATACCTGGAAGATTGCAGTTTTCACACCCCTGGCACACTGGTACCTGTGCTGTCACAATTTTGAGAGGTTGATTGTGTTGATAAGGAAAATGGGAGAAAAGGGAGAAAAATTTAAAAGATCAGGCATTTGGAAAATTGTACAATATGATATTGATAATCCTGTTCACAAATCTTCAGTATTATATCTAATTTATCCCTAGGTTACAGATATGTTTCATATCTACTTTCACTAAGTTATCTAAGGATGTTTCCATGCTGGTGCTTCTAAACACTACTCCGTTTCTTTCTTTCTTTCTTTTTTGTTATGAGTTGTGTAGGGAATTGTCATTTATTTTCTACACTTTAAAACTATGTTTTTATTTCATGGGATGCATTTCATATTTTGCACTGAATGATATAATTCATACCTGGGGAATATTTTGGATATGACTCTGCTGCAGGGAATTGTGGCTCTTGCAGAATAAGTTTATTTATTTAAAGAGGTGTTTGCTGATATAGAGAGAAATATATAGACTTTCAGATACATGGAAGAAATGCCCTTTTTCCATGTTAATAGCTTTTCTGCTGTCAAAAAAACTATACGTCTTGTGGAAAATGAGTATAATATAAAATAAGAAACAAGGAAGTGGTTCTTTACAAGGAATATATTCCTTGGACAATGAACAGATGTTGCTAACTTTTCTCCCAATTTGGACACTAAACATAAGAAGTAATTCATGCTAATTAAGGACAGCAAAAGACCATGGGCTGTAGGAATCATACATGCCAAGGACATTTGGCAAGAAATTTTAATCTCATTTCCATTTTGACTTATTTTAAAGTAGAATACTGGAGAGAGGAAGAAAGATTTTAAATAAATGGAAATGTAAAGGACCTCCAGAACCCATCTGGGAACTGGGATAATTGTTGCTTTAAAAAAAAAGACCATGAGCATATCAGAAACATGGACTGCTTTCAGGTGACTAACTTTTAATGTTCATCATTGATGTCCTTCTATCAAAAGCTGTTAGTGCAATTTCATTGAACTATCACCCCTTTTACAGAGATAGATAGATAGATAGATAGATAGATAGATAGATAGATAGATAGATAGATAGATATTGTAGGTATTTATTTATTTATTTGATTTGATTTGTCAATCACTTACAAGATAATAGGTATAAGTAGATACATAGTTATGAATACATGAAATGGGTACATATAAGAAAAATTAAAGAAACAATACGACAGGGACGGTAGACACGTTGGTGCTCTTATGCACGCCCCCTACAGACCTCTTAGGAAAGGGGTGAGGTCAATCTAAGGTTAAAGTTTTGGGGGTTGGGGAAGAAACCACAGAGTCAGGTAGCGTATTCCAGACGTTGACCACTCTGTTGCTGAAGTCATATTTCCTGCAATCAAGTTTGGTGCGGTTAACCTTGAGTTTTTATTTATTGTGTGCTCTTGTGTTGTTATGGTTGAAGCTGAAGTATTCATTGACAGGTAAGTCATTGCAATGTATGATTTTATATACCATACTTAGATCAGACCAAAGATGGCGTAATTCAAGGATTTCTAGGTCTAGAATTTCAAGTCTGGTGGCATAAGGTATTCTACAATGAGTAGAGGAGTGGAGAACACTTCTTGTGAAATATTTCTGGACTTTCTCAACTGCGCTAATATCAGATACGTAATGTGGGCTCCAGACTGATGAGCTGTATTCAAGTATTGGTCTAGCAAATGTTTTGTATGCTCTAGTTAGTAGTGTGATATTACCAGAGATAAAGCTACGTAGGATTAGGTTAACAACTCTTAATGCCTTTTTGGCTATGTAATTACAGTGGGCTCTAGCACATAGATCATTAGAGATGAGTATTCCAAGGTCCTTTACAGAGCTTGGATCATCAACAAGGTCTTGACTATTCAGCTTGTATTTTATTTTCTTATTATTATTTTTGCCAATATGTAAGACAGAGCATTTATTTGTTGAGATTTGAAGTTGCCATTTGTTTGACCATTCTGATACATAGTCAGGATCTTTTTGAAGGGTAGCAGTATTGTCTGTGGTATTGAACAGCTTTACATCATCAGCAAAGAGAACGCAGTTGCTCTTAATATTTATTGATCACAGAGGTCATTTATGTAGAGTATGAAGAGAGTTGGTCCTAGAACACTGCCTTGGGAGACACCACTGTTGACAGGTACAGAATTTGATAGGGCTCTCCCAATTTTGACCATTTGTTGTCTGTTTGACAGGAATGGTTCTATCCAGTTATGCAGTTGTCCAGAGATACCATAAGATTTTAGTTTTAGGAGTAGTTTGTCGTGTACCACTGAATCAAAGGCTTTACAGAAGTCTATGTAGATTGCATCTATTGTTTTGCCCTGATCGGGTTGTGTAGTCCATATGTTTTTGCATTGTAAGAGTTGCAGATTACAGGATAGTTTTTTTCTGAAACCAAATTGTTTATTAGAGAGTAGGTTGTTTGTCTCTAAATGGAGGATAATGGTTAATAATTGATTCCATGACTTTACAGGTGACGCAGCATAAAGAGATTGGTCTGTAATTTTCAACTAGGCTGGGGTCTCCCTTTTTGAAGATGGGGATGGCCATGGCTTGTGACCATAGGTTAGGCAAGGAGCTGGTCCTGAAAGATTTTTCAAAGATTATGCTTAGAGGTTCTGCTATGGCAGTGGATAGCTTTTTTAGGAAGTAGGCACATATTCCATCTGGTCCAATAGATAAAGATGGTTTTAGATTGCGTAGTGCTTTTTCAACATTGTCTTCTGTAAAATTGATATAGATTAGATCATTGTAGTTTTCTGTTGTTTGACTAGGAAATACTGGGCATGATCCATTGCTGTTTACAAATACAGAGCCAAAGAATGTGTTAAAGATGTTGCCTTTAATGGTGTCATCATTGCAGTCTTCACCATTAGGTCCTATCAGGGGTGGGATGGACCTTGAGTCTTTTAGTTTGTTGTTTACAAAATTGTAAAAAGCGTGGTTGGAATTGGTGCATAGGTTTTCCTCTTGTTTAATGTGATAATTGGTGCATTTAGTCTTTATCTGGTGGCATAAATTTTTGTATCGGCTTTTGAAATTGGAAACGTGACCAGATTTATTTTTCCGCCAGAGTGATCTCTTTTTGGATTGAAGTTTCCTTATTGTTATGGGTAATCTGTTTTTTTTGGGGGGTAGGGGGGGAGTTGTTGTTGGTACCTATAGTTTGATGACTCTTTTGATTTCAAATAAAAATATGTTGCAATGGTCTTCAACAGTATTGCATCTAGTGAATAGAGATTGCCAAACAAGGGATGAGAGATCATTGTCTATAAGATCATACTTGCCTTTTTTGAAGTTATAATTGGGGATTACATCATTGTGATGAATTTTGTGTGGGCGTATGTTGAGACAAAAGTCAATCATATTGTTGTCACTGTTGGAAAGGGGTTCTTTAGTTGGTATTCCATAAATTAAATTCAAACTATTGCAGAAGATGAGATCGAGACAGTTGTTTAGTCTAGTATTGTTGATTACTAATTGTTCCAGTCCCAGATTTGTAACAGCATCGTAGGAGGTTGTGTGTATGGGATCAGTTGTACATTTGTTTAGGGTCCAGTCAATATGAGTAGATAGAAGTCACCAAGAAAGATAAAAGCATGTGGGCAGGATCTTGCCCATGTTAGTAGTGAATTTAGCTTGTTTACATGTTCAATGTCATAATCAGGTGTTCTGTAACATAGTAAGAATTGAAATGTGATATTTAAGGATAGTTCACAGATGATGGTCTCAGGAAGAGCAAGCTCCTGGATAACTTGGATGTTTTTTAGATGTAAGGACTTTTTATAGAAGATAGCAACACCACCTCCTCTATGAATTTCACGATCTGATTGGTAAACATGATAGTCTCTTACTGTGGTAATAGAGTCAGGGAGAGATGCATTGAGCCATGTTTCACAGACAAATATGATGTCGAATTTAGCCATATTTAGTAAGAGGAGAAATTCAGGTATTTTATTCACAAGGCTTCTTGCATTGAGTAACTTGCATCTTAGGCCAGCAGTAGTTGGAATTGAGGTAGTTAGGGGCATGTGTGCCTAGTCTTGGGTGATAGTGGATTGGTTGAGGTAGGGTTGTGGTTGAAGGTTAAAGCTGAGTTGCGGGTTGTGTGACTTACTTTTGATACAGTCAGCACGGTAATCAATGTACAGGTCCTTCTCTCCATTGTCTAGACGTTTTTTGAGTTCAGTGCGGAGTACACGGGAGCGGGCACATTGCTGTATGGTTAGGTCAGGGCGAGAACGGCGCTTCTTATGGTTGGTGTTGCTTTTGGCAAGTGAATTTATAGTATAAATGAATTTACATTTGCTTGATTCATTTTTGCAAATGCCCCTGCAGAAGCGTAATATGTAATATGTAGTATGCAGAAGATAGATAGATAGATAGATAGATAGATAGATAGATAGATAGATAGATAGATAGATAGATAGATAGATAGGAGCCACTGTCCCAGCTTAGGAGTCACAGGCCTGTGTGCTCTACCATCACTGGTGCCACTTTGGCCTTTACTTTCCACATCCTCTCTAGTTTCTCCTTCTGCCACTGATCTTCAGCTTCTCATACTGCTTCTTCCTGATGTTGCTATCCTTTGACTTACACCTATCAGCACCACTGTTTTGGGGCTTTGTCTACTACCACAGTGTGTGGTTGCATGGGCAGTACCTGCCTATCCTTCTGAATCTTGAAGCCTCATGGGATCTTAACCCTGTTATTCTCTGCAGCGTTCTGCAACATCTTTCATCTGAATTTAGGGAACTCTAACTCACACACTGGGCAGACACTCCTATGCACAGTGCCAGCTTCTTGTGGTGCCATTCAGTGTATGCTATTCCCACCTGCATCTTACACCCTGGCACTATGTCTTGGGCTGTCTCTAAGGCCTCTCTGCACAGTTGGCACCTTGGGTCTTGTCAAGTGTGGTTAGACCCCTGCTTCTATGGATCTGGTGCTTAGTGTTTATTCTTGTGCTGCTCTGATCAGTGCCTCAGTACTGTCTTTAAATCCAGCCCTTCCAGCCATGGTAGATTTTCCCAATGTCAGCCTCTTCAGCTACCTGTTGCTGGTACGTCCCATACATATTCTTATCTTGTCATAGCAATTCCTCTGCTCGCTCTTCCTCCTATGTCAGCTGTTGCCATAGGCTTTCTTTCAGAAGCTCATTTTTTGGTGCCATCTTGCTGATATATTCCTAAATGTTCTGGGTTTCATCCAAGTCAGTGGCTATGACACTCACTAGACCAGTGATGGTATTCTACTGGTTCCGCCCAGTTCTACCGAGGTGTTAGCACTGATGAGCAGCGGAGACCAAATCGGTTCTCTCCGCTGCTCTGCTGTTGGGCTCACCTGCTTGCCCAGGCTCCCATACTCACCTTTATCCTCTGCTTTTGAAGCACAACTGCTTTGTGTGGCACAGCAGAGTACTGTTCAGCAGCTGCTGAAGCGACCGGGAGAGTGCAGGATTGCGGGAGGTGAGTTGGAATGCTTCTGCAACTGCACAAAATATGCGTTTGCCCACTGAGCCATGCCCACCGAATCAGTGATAGACAATTTTGAAACACACCACAGCACCAGACCCTGCCTGCCCTCTTTCCATCTGGTCTGCAACCTCTAGATCAGAGGTCTCCAAAGTTGGCAATTTTAAGGCTTGTGGACTTCAGCTCCCAGAATTCCTCAGTCAGCTATTCTGGGAATTGAAGTCCACAAGTCTTAAAGCTGCCAAATTTGGGGACCCCTGCTCTAGGTGTTGGATTTGGAGTGAAAACCTCAGTATGTTGTGAGGAGCTTCCAGGTCTTCACATTGGCAGCCTCCATGTCCTCCTTTGGCCAGCTGACTTTACTGTGTATTTGATGACTGGCAGGATATACCTGTTGATGCCTGGACCTTGTTCTTCCCACTGAACTGGCTTTTTAGGGCCTGCCTTATCCTTTGGTGGTATCCTTTGATAGTATTTAGATGTTGTTGTCTTCCTTGCTTCTTCACAGTGTTCCTATGTGACTGTAGAATATCAAGCTGGTAGCTGGTCTGTATGACTGCTATGTTGTTTGTTGGTGGTTCCACCCCATCGATCTTAAATATCTACCCTCTCTTGACTACTATCTAGCTATATTTCTCTGAATTACATCCTAATGCCTCACTGTAGACTTTGTCAGGTGGATCAGCAAGTCAATATCTTGTTTACTTTTAGCATACAGCTTGATATCTTCAAGGTCAAGGAGTTGGCTGATAATAGTTCCAGTCTTGAACTTGTATCCATATTCAGTCCTTGCGATTATCTGATTGATGGGTTGAATCCTTTGCAGAAGAGCAAAGAGAACAATGCATCACCTTGTTATATACCACACTTCCTGCCCACTTGTGTGAACCGTTTTGAGTTGATTTCCAGCGTTGTCTTTCACTTTCACTCTCACTGAGTTCTTGAGAAAGTTCCTTAGTGTCCTGTTGAGTTCGTATACTGCCAGGTATTCAGAATTATCTGTATGTGACACTGAGCCACAAGCTTTCCTGTAATCAGTCCATGTTGTGCTCAGATTGACCTGGCTATACCTTGAGCCCTGGGCAACTATTTCATCTAGGAACAACTGATCTTTTGAGCCTCTGGCATGGCTCCCAATGCCCTTCTGAGCTGTGCTTATGTACTGGTTCATATGGTCCAGCAGCTTGGTGACTAAGCTGCCAGATAGGATTTCCCATGTTGTAGGGAGATAGGTCATTGGCTATGAGTTGGACAGTGCTGTTCCCTTTTGGTTTTTTTCATGATCAGCATTATCCTTCTTTATGCTAGCCAATCTGGGTGGGAGCCTGCTGTTGGTTCACCTGTGCTGTTAGACATTCATGCACAATTATTTGTTTCTTTAGACTCATGTCCAGACCAAGTGCTGCCCAGCTATTCCTGTTCTTGACCCACTGTTTGATTTCTGATACTGCGTTGATGACTAGTTCTTGTTCTGAGGGGTTGCTGTGGTCAGCTTTCAGGCACCCACAGCCACTTTGCACTGGTATTATGTCTTCTCTTTCTTCCAGATGTTCTTCCATGCAGATGTTTCCTGCTTAAATACACACTTTTTTGTTTTAGATTTTTCTAATATGATCGGAAGTCATCTACCAGTAAAATGAGCATGACACACACATCTTCTTTGACATAGTCTTAGCTGTCTTTGATTAAATGTCAACTGTGCTGCTGTGTTACTATTATTGATATGTATTTATTAGCCAGCCTTCCCTTATACTGTTAGAAAAATTGGGACTTTGCTAACTTGAAGATTTTAATGTTTGAGAAGATATTCCAGGTGAATAGCAGATATATTGTCTTTTCCATTTGAGAAGGACAATTACAGTAGTTAATGATGCAGAAAAGATATAAAAATAACAGGACATTGTTTGACATATTTAAAAAGTTAAATATTAAAGTGCTCATAAACTCATTCACTGGCCAATTATGCAGTTCAAGTAATAAATACAGGGCTCATCATCTGGATTTCCATGGATTTAATGTAGTTGATTTATTAAATGTGTAGCAACAACAACCAACTGAGAGTTAGGCTGACTCTGTTGCATGAACTTCAAGTACCATTCCTTATACAGCTGCATGATTCTATCTATCTTGAGTGATGATGAATGAAGCATTTACTGTACAGTACACATGGGTTTCCCTGTTTTGTTTTTTCCTTCCTACACCTGTTGAACTAAATTCTGACTACAGGTAGTCTTTGACTTACAACATTTTGGCCCATTTTTGGCCTGGACAGCCTCCTGCAGCAGTCTGCCAGCCAAAATGCAGTGTGTTGGGGTGCACACGGGGCCCCCGTGGCCCATTCTCAGCCTGGACGGCCTCCTGCAGCACTCTGCTGACCAAAATGGGGCAGAGGCACCACGGGCCGGTCCTTTGCTATTTCCAGGCTAGTCCTGCAAGCCAGATTTAAGCACCCCACAGGCCAGGTCTGTCCCACAGCCTTGAGTTTGATACCCCTGGTCTAAGGAGATAGCTAAAGAAAAATGTATTAAACCAATGGAGTCAAGGGGGACCTAAATGACTGTATTTATAGATAAAAGGTACACATGCAACAAATGACTTTGTATGGATCAGTTAGTAGTGAACCTAAATAGAAAATAGAATGGAAATCACCCTGCCCTTCAGGGACCTTTCAGGATCTTAAAAGGGATATAATCACTGGATATTGTCAAGGCAGAATTAAAAAGAATCTGGTTTTATTGATATGGAAGTGCTGGTTTTTATGTATGTACGCTAAAAATGCATTAATAAAACTTTTGCAAGCTTGTTTTTTGCAGAATAAATGGCTATAACTTTACCACAAGGATCTCTTACAAAAACCATTAAATCTCTCTCTCTGTGTACACATAAATGCACAGACACACACACACACACATATCTGCTGCATTGTATTAGTGAGGTAACAACGCATTTACATTGCGATAATTATAAATTATAATACAATAACCATTATGCTTGTCTAAAATCTACTTTAAATGCTAGACTGTAACTCAGTGTAATAAAAAGCCTCACTTAAAGAGAAACATCATCTGGATCAGCTAAGAGCCCTTCGTATGCTTGAAAACCAAATCCATTTTAGTGGGTCAAATTCTTTCAGAGAATTGACTTCATATTGTAAAAATATTTTGAGGAAAATGGTGATGCAATGTTTCTTTTGCCCTTCCTACACAAACTATCCTTGCTTGGTTGTAGGAGCCTTATATCTGTTAGTGTGCCCTCTCGTGGCAAGCCTTTTAAAGACAAATGTTAATTTGATTGCAGTAGTAATATTTTTCATTTGAATCTGATTCTTAACTCTTTGTGTAACTGCATAACGACGAATTTAACTTGCATTTTCATCTCAGCATTCAAATTTCTTCCAAGATTTCTTTGGATTCAAGCCGTTCTTTTTCTCCTAAAGCCTTCCTCTTTGATCTTTTTATATACTCTCCCTACTACAAAGTTTATCCTGTTACGCTGTTAACTTCTGAAGACTTCATCGAATAATCACAATTCAACATGCAAATTACCGTATATGTTTTTTGGGGGGAAATGCACAAGTGCACAACAGGTAGTTCTCAAGTTACGGCCACAATGGAGCCCAAAATTTCTCTTGCTAAGTGAAACATTTGTCAAACGAGTTTGCCTCATTTTACAACTTTTCCTGCCACAGTTGTTAATCACTGCATTTGTTAAGTTAGTAAACATGGTTGTTAAGTAAATTTGGATTTTCTATGGACTTTGCTTGTCAGAACGTCGCAAAAGCTGATCACGTGACTCTACGACATTGCAGCCATCGTAAGTATGGACCAGTTGCCAAGCATCTGAATTTTGATCATGTGACGATGGGGATGCTGCAATGGTTGTAAGTGTGAAAAATGGTCATAACTTGATTTGTTCAGTGCTGTTGTAACTTTGAATGGTCACCAAATGTTGTAAGTTGAGGACTATCTGCATCCAAATTCATTGGGAAATCAACAGCTACACTATCAAAGCAAGTAATGGGTTTGTAGTAAATCACTCCCAGATTGGATGAATTATCTATATACTTGTATTTACTTCTTCAGACCAATTCAGACTCCCAGGTGGAGCCTTCCTCTATTTGTTGCTGTGTATATTCATTGCAACTACAACTCTCCGGAGTTCAGCCAGCATGTCCCATAGCTGAAGCTGCGCAGGAACATCCTAATACATCTGCAGGGTACAACATCAGAGAAGTCTGTCCTTCTCTCCTTCATTTCATTCCTCAACCTAATTTTATCTTTGATCCTGAAATGGCTCTGAGTTGGCTTTTGATAAATTGTGTGATAGCTTCCAATAAAATATGGATACAGTCTTCAAAGCTACTAATTTCATGGCATCAAATGTGACTTGCTAATTCAGAAATGTCAATGGAAAACAAATAAAACTCTAAACTGAAGTCCAATTTCCCCCAAATTTTATGAGAAGTAGCGTTCTTGCTATTATAATTTCAAGATTGTCCTAATTGTCCTTCTCACCTTCCAATAATAAATCACGTGGCCAAGGTGAAAGCTATCTCTTAGAAGAACATCTGGCCAAGAAATCTATCTGTGGACATCTTAAATTTCAAATATTATTCACAATAGGAAGAAAGTGCAGGAATGTTCTATGTGATGATAACACCACAAAGGAAATTATTTTGGGGGTGTACACCTATTTCTCATACTGACAGCCCACAAGCTACATATGGAAGGCAATCCATATCATTTTCTGCATCCTGTCCTAACATTTTGTAGACAATGAAGATACAACCGATACAAACTCAAGGTAGACCACTCCAAACTCGATTTCAGAAAATACGACTTCAGCAACAGAGTGGTCAGTCCTGGAATGCCGTGCCCGACTCCGTCGTTACAGCCTCAACCCCTCACAGCTTCAACCTCAAACTGTCTACCGTGGACCTCACCCCATTCCTAAGAGGTCCTTTAAGGGATCATGCACAAGCGCACCATCCCTGTCTTACTGCCCCCATTTATCTGAATTTAATGCCTTTGTTCTTGTTTATGTTCACACTTATACTTGTTATCTTGTACATGTTTGACAAATAAATAAATGGAATAAATGGAAAGGCCGGGCTGCTGCATACATTGCGTCAGTGCCCTGCCTGAACCATGGCAAGTATTCTAAGAAGAGAAGGTGGCTTGATGATAGCGGCCTCACAACAAAACTTGACCTGCCAGGTCTTCCAGAAATAGAGGGTTGGCTGGACAGGGCTGGGCTAAGCAGTGGGTCCCTGCATGTCTTCCACCAAGCATCTCTGCTCCAAGAGAACCCCTGTCTGAGACAGTGCTAGATTTTTTAAGCAGTGGCAGCGAATAGGGGAGCCTGAGGAAGATGGGCTGAGAGGCTGGGGTTGACACACTCCCCACCCCCCCAAAAAAAATTCTATTAAGTAAGGAGTGGGAAAGTCAACAAGCAAGCAAATAAATATGTGTGATCTATCTTCAAGGTAAAGGAAGGAAGGTAGGAGTTTGACAAGCAAGGAAAGGGAATGAGAAGGAGATTGAACAAAAGACCAGGTTGTCTGCTCAGCAAGCAGGGTGGGGTGGGGGGGAGAGAGGGAGAGAAAAAGGAAAACAGTTGTACTGGGATAGATTTGCTAGATTAGATCATCCTAGATATGATAGGGGGAAAATGACATGGTTCTTGTTCACAGTTTGTTTCACAAGGAGCTCTAATTCACTTTTTTTTTTTTAATATACTAAGTGTATCTTTAAAAGTACGCTGTGATATTTTTCATTCCTTCCTCTTTGACTTGCTAGAGACTTTTGTTTCAAAGAAGGAAAAGGCTTCAGGGTTGTAGTTGTTTTTCTTGCCCTAATCTTAATCCTCTGAATTTTTGAATTCGAAGTCCCAGGAGAGCAGATAGGCCACAAATACCAAACCTGAAAGTCATCAGAAAGCAACAAAGATAACGGTTTAGGCCAGGGGTGTCCAACCTTGGCAACATTAAGACTTGTGGACTTCAACTCCCAGAATTCCTCAGTCAGCAAAGCTGGCTGAGGAATTCTGGGAGTTGAAGTCCACAAGTCTTAATGTTGCCAAGGTTGGACACCCCTGGTTTAGGCCTTTTAATTCAGTTTCAAAAACAGAAAGACTATATGCTCGTCCTCTTGGAGGATTTTGCACCAAAATCAATAGCATCTTTTCAAAACAGTCAAGTTTTGGATTTTATCCAAACACAGCTGAATTTGTTCTGCCTGTCTAAGCTTTCTTGGGAGTTTGTTGCCTGATTATTCATACTAAAGACTTGAAAGGCAATTGATTTCAATCAATATGGAAAGCATCCCGAATAGCAGGCAGCAGCTAACAAAACTGAACCTTTATTAAGACAATCTGACAAAGTTTAAGAACACAAGATGGGAGGGTGGGGAAACCACACACCTGAAGCATAATTGGGCTGGGGAAAAGGAGGAGGAGGGAAAGGAGGAGGAAGGATGTCTTTTTGTCATGACTGCAAATATCTATATGGCCAGTTGGAAATTATCCCAATAGCTGAGTCAACAGTGGATAGATAATGAGCAAGTACATTAAGTACATGCCGGGAATGGTCATCCCACAAATGCACCAGGAGTACTGTTGGGTTGTAAAACAATTGTCGGATTTAAATTTTATTGAGATTATTGTGATATAAAATACCAATGAAAATAAAGATAGTAAGGAAATGGGAAAGTGGAAGAAATGGGAAAGAAGTGTGGAATAAAGAGGAAGGGGGAAACATGCATGGGCAACTTCTCTCTGTGAAGTAAAATACAAAATAAAATTACAGCCTCAACTTTTTTTTATTTTAAGTACTCAATAAGTATTAGCCATTCCTGTAACAACAAACTAATCTACTCAATAAACCCAGTCATTTCCCCTCTGTCTTGGGCACAAAAACCTAGCAGCAGTTTTCAGGTAGAAATAAAACTAGAGTATATAATTTTCGATCATTAAAACAATTATTTTTGTTACCTCTGCCAGCTCCATCAATTTTTGCATCCATTCTTCCACTCTGTGTAGGGGGAGGGGGGCCGTGAGGAGGAGAGGTTGCAAAAAACCTGGACAAGTAACCCTTCACAACTAAGATGCCCAAAGAACTCTCTTTTTGCTGCCCTCTGGTGGCTGTCTAATTTTGTAGCTCTGATTTGTTGGCCTTGCTCACAGTTGATGAGATTTGTCTTAGAATACGCTACAGGAAGAAGAAAACGACCAATTTTTACCACCGCCTCCAAGAAGGAAAAGAAAAAGAAACTGTAGCAACTTTTGTTTCACATGTTCTTGAGGCCTAACAATGTAAAGAAATTCTTCACCTTTTTTCCAGAACGGCAACAAATAGAATTGAAACTAAGTTGTGAATTTATGGAGTAAACAGGCTCACTAGCCATTGTTAGGTTCTCTCCCTTGTTTTCTCTCTCTCTCTCTCTCTTTTGAAAGTGAAACAATTTGGGCACAAATCGCATCCCATGAAGTAAGCACCAGAGCAAAACATTTACAGTACGAACACAATGCTACAATTAAGATGGAGGGAAAATACATGCTACCACAATGTTGGAGGAATTGCTATTTTAACAAGGGCTCAACGTTGGCAGGCAGGCAGGAAGATCTACAACTAAAAAATAAAATACAGAATGCCTTAAAATAACACATTTGACACACATTCACAACTTGCCTGTAAATTGCACTACTGCCCACTAATGGTTGTCTCCAGGACAATTTGTTTACACCAAATGTCTACATCCCTTTTAAAGCTCATTGGTCAAGAGCTCTTCATTACTAGCATAGCATTCTCTTTCTTTCCTCTCTCTTGCAGCTAACTGCCTGCTTGCTTGGCTGCCAAGTCTTGCTCAATGTTGCAATACCTGCTTTTTTTTTTTTTTAAAGGCATTTACGCCATACAATGGCCAGTGATTGCTTGCATGATATTATAAAATCTAATTCAGGAAATGGGCCAAGTTTCTCCAAATGAAAGCATTGTCGTTTTAGATTAGGTCATACTTTCCAGGTTGCTTCTTAGGATGGTTTCCTTCTTCTTTTTTTTGCCGCATGCTTTGGGAGGAAAAATAGCAGAAATAAAATGGAGAGATCAGCTCAAGTCAGTTGTACTGAATTAAAAGAAATAATTCTATACTTCCCCCCATCAGCCCCACACATGGGGTCTCTGGTTTCATTTCTATTTAGGAAGGAAACCAAAGGGTTAGCCTGACTGCCTGGAAAGTAAAGTAATATTTTATTTACATGGTTAACCCAGGTTTCTGCTGCTTGTTCAGGAATAGGAGGTGAATTAAGCTTATTTAAAACCCTTTGAGGATTATTAATTCAAAGGTATGATGTGTAACCATTTGGTAAAGATGCAATAAAATTGATGGGAGAACAAATGCTGAGAATAGGAGGTGATTGTTTTTGGCTGGGGTTACATCAACCATCTCTTGTTACTCTCTGGTCTACATACTATTAAGCAGTAAAATGCAAGTGCTTTCCCAGCACAATCCCTAAAGATCACAAATGCATACACAGTACTGTCATTCCACCAGGACCAATATCTCTAAAGCTAAGAGCAACTATTAACAACTATTCCTTGGATGTACGACATGTGCTGGATGCACAACGGAATAATAATATGGTGGTGGGGAAAATAAAAGGAAGAGTATTAAATGTGCTTATAAAAGTTGTTTATAAAAATAACAAAGATGGGATATCAATAAATTAAAATAAATAAAAAAGAATGCATTATATATTATATTGAAACCAATCAGATAAGATCCATAAAGAACATTTCCTGGAACCCCTTGCTAAATTACGGTGTTCCTGGACTTCCTGGTTGGACTGAATTCCCCACAAAAATATAATTTCTGTTGGTGAATAGTGCATTGGAAAGGTGTCCTTGAAATATTACATTGGCTTCTGGCCATTCCAAATCCAGTACAGAATTACTGAAGCAAAGATGTCATAACAATGGCTGCAGTTTCCTACTGAACAATAATAATTGTGCTTTTTGGAAAAAAGAAACTAACAATGGTGGGGAGGAATGGGGTAACCATAATTTCCTTCCTTTTCAAACAGCAAAGCACTGTTCTCCATCAGTGCTTCCTGTTTGTTATTTCATATATGTACATGTGTGTGTGTGTGTGCACGTGTGTTCATATACATATACACAGGCAGACACCAATTATTGTATGCTTCAGCTATGGTTTGGTCTTTCCAAATACATGAGAATGCTGAGCTAGTGTGGGAGTTAATTTAATACATCTAGTCTGAGAAAAGCTGATACAGAGGCTATCCGTATTAGCTATCTATCCTCTACTTAAAAGAAAGGTGGCAAAAAATAACTCGCTGAGATTTTGCCAAGGTCTTTCTAGTCAACATATTGTAAATGCTGCCAGAGTGATGAGTCAAAGTCCTTCATATAATACACATAATGCAACTATACATATACATAGACACACACACACATACATGTACACAAACACACACACACACACACACACACACACGTGTGCACGTAGGCATACAGACATCTTTAGTCAGTTTTTCTTTTTTCCTTTTACTTCTGGTGACTGTCTGGGTTTCCTGTAGTTTTCTTGGCAAGATTTTTCAGAAGATGCTTGCTATTGACTGCTTCTTAGGATTGAGAGAGAGGGGTGGAGGCTGTCCCAAAGGCACCCAGCAAGCTTCATGCCCGAGGCAGGAGTATAATTCTCAGACTCCTGGTTTCTAGCCTTAACCACACCACCAAACTGGCTCATATATATTAATATATTCATACACACACATGCACACACACACACACACACACACTTCAGTAGGATTTATTAAATATATTTTATGATTTGAAAAAGCAAATTTAAATAAGCAGTCTACATTCTGTGACCTAATATTGGAGAGAAATGAACAACTGAAAATATAGATTAGCTGCAATTCTTTTTTTAACAGCAAAGTGATTTGAGAACTGTTTTGACTCATCATTTCCAAAAGCCATTGGGCCATTCCATAATGAGTTAAAGGACAGTTAGGTTGAATTTGAGCAGCTTAGAGCCAGCTCGCAGATGGCTTTTGCCCCAGTTCACTTTAATCTGATAATGCCATTTGGCTCATCCAATACTGAGGAAAAAAATATCTTGGCTTCTTTCAGCTAATATTGTAGTTCCAGTTCTTACCTGCCTTGCTGTCCTTTCCTTTTCCTCATTATGTCTACATGGCTTTCAAGTTTAAAACTGCTGAGACAAAGGTAAAGAAAATCAAGCTGGCACTGAACTCAAGGACTCTGCGTAGCATTATTGTCTCTGACATATGGCAGGTATTTGGAAGAACAATAGCCTTAATTCCAATAAGCTTTTTTGTTAGCCTTGTCAGTCTTTCAAAGTAAAAATGAGTTATGCTAGTGAGAACTATTTATGGGTCTGGTCAACCTTTAGTGTTCCATCAAAGAGGATTTTCTTAATATATAAAGTGAGAGCAATGGAAAGGTGATTTAGAAATGTTTTAACTTCCTAGATACACATTTCTGTAGTATCACCAGCTAACGTTTTATTCTGACCAGAATCAGCATAAATCCTTTCAAGTTTCATCCTTTCAGGAGGACATTTCCAGAATAAGAAATCTGAGAACTGCAACCTTCAGATTATAAGCATTCACACGTGTGTGTGTGTGTGTGTGTGTGTGTGTGTGTGTGTGTATGTTTCTGAAAAGGCTGAGGGCTCTTGAAACGTACTCATTCAAAGAGCAGGAACAGAGAAAGAAATGATGTACACAGATTAAAGAGGGCTCTTGGATCACATTCGAACCAGAGCATTTGACACCTGGAGAAACAGATTTTCAACGTACAGTTATAACGAGTTTGTACTTTTAAGCTTCTGTATTTTATAAAACTGGTTTTTTTTTTAAAGCAAACTTCTGCTGCATTTCTGTGCTGAGAATTCCACTTGCTGCAGTCCCCCCAATTCTGAGCTTAAAGGGTTCCCTCCAAGATAATGAGAACCTCCTATGATATTCTCTTATTATTTGATACTATTTTCTACCCAAAGGGGTACAAACTGTGTAAAATAGAAGGAGAGGCAGTGGGTCAGTTCACAGATTGCCTGAAGCCATTGATAGTTTATTGAGTAAAGTGGCATTGGCTGTGTTCCCACAACATGCTAGGCCAAACCAAGCATATCATATGATGTGCTGAGTTATCAAAGTCATAATAACATATTATTAGATGTATAATAATTAATAGAGTGACTTTAGCTGAGTTCTCCAGTCAGTTGTACACTTACACATTCATCCTTTGGTCCAAGCAGTTCATTTATTCACTATAATAAGTGCTCATCTACTACAGTGTTTGTGCAACCTCTTAGTAGGACAACCAGCTTATGTTATCTTGCCAAAAGCTGAGAAGAGTCTCACCCCACTTTTTTTCTTCATCAAAAATTCAGAAAGCAGGATGCTTCCAGTTCTTGAAGCAAGAGGATAGGTTTGATCCCCTGATGTTTTTCCATAGTTCCCTATTGGTCTCTCCACACATCATCCTTAGTGAAGCGTACAAACCAGCACCTGCATTTCCTGCATCAGATGAGGAGACCACATCTTTCTCTGTCTGCCCTGACCACTTTTTACAGAGGCACGATTGAAAGCATCTTAACAAACTGCATCACTGTTTGGTTTGATGCAGCAGTGCCTCAGATAGAAAGTCCATACAGAGAGTGGTAAGGACAGCCGAGAAGATTACAGGAAACTTGCTTCCTGTCATTCGGGATACTGCTTATAAGTGCTATGTGCTTAGAACTCAAAGCATTGTTAGAGACCACACCCACCCACTTCACAGTCTGTTTCTGTTGCTCCCCTCTGGGAGGAGGTTTTGAAGTATTTCTAGCAGGACTACCAGATTCTGTAAAAGCTTTGTTCCCTATGCTATCCATCTGGTAAACTTGCGAGATTCGTTTCTCTCGCCATGTACATGTATAAATCCAATCTAGACTGTGTTGTTTCTCTGTGTCATATAATATAAGTGGGAATATGCATAATTTTGTGTTTATTTATTTAATCTGTCATGGTTATGGTAGTGTATATTGGAGGTGGAGACCCTTTGAAAGCTGCATGCAACAAAATGTCATTTTAATGTGTGCCGGTTAGTGTACATTCAAATGGCTATAAAGTTATTCTAAGTTCTGAGTCCTAATATTATTTCAAAAGGCATTTAAAAAGTGTAAATTTTGCATTAGAACAAAATTCCCAAAGTGTAGCTTGAGACTTCCTTACAGGGGCTCACACTTAAACAAGAACAATAAAACTGAAAGAGGCTAAACTTGTGCGAGTTAAAACTCATTCCTGGCTTTGCTCCCTGCTCTGCTTGCACTAACCAAAATTAAGCGGCATATTTATTCCTTGCTCAATCCCAACCTCAATCAGCTCTTTATTAGTTCTATTTCATGGAGGAGGGGGTGCTATTTCACAAAAATTCACACATTTTTTTTTCATTTTAGAGCCTGCAATAACACAAAGTGAATGAACCCTTGCCTCATGACTTTGGTCTAACTAATATTTCTTTGCTTTTGATATGCTTTCATTTTAGTGGGGTAGTGTTTCTTGTTAGCTGCTATGAATGGAATAAAAGAGCTCAAACAGCATTTTTGTGAAAGAGTAATCAGAAAGCTATAGGTTATTATTGGGGCACCTTTAAATTAAACACTATGTATCTCTTTGGGTCAATATTATAATATAAACTTGATTTAATAGAAAATTTTGGTCACTAGTGCTAACTGCCCATTGACTATATTTATAGCATTTGCATCCATTTATGTCATTTTGTAAATTGATCCAAATAATGTAAATTTTACCATCTTGCATATTTAGATCAGAATAATATATGTATGTATGTATGTATGTATGTATGTATATATGTATGTATGGTATTCAGCTTTGTTCGGGTATTTTCCCAAGTCATTACAGTTGTGCTTTTAAAGTTGTAGCGACATTTCGGCAGAATCTCAGAATCCAGAGCCCTGGCAAATGCCACCCACAAACCCAAACTACGGTTAAAATACATCGATGACACATTTGTTATTTGGCCCCATGGAAAAGAAAACCTAAACAATTTCCTAACACACCTAAACAGCACACACCCCAAAATCAAATTCACCATGGAAACAGAAACAAACAAACAATTACCATTCCTAGATGTACTAATCTCCAAAAACCAGATGGCACACTAAGATACACCATATACCAGGAGAAAACACACACCAACCACTACCTCAACACCCAATCCCACCACCACCCAGCACAGATAAACTCCATTGCCAAAACACTAATTGCCAGAACCAAATGCCTGGCAGACAAGACATACAAAAAGACTGAACTATGCACCCTGACTAAAGTACTGACAGCCAACGGCTTCCACAAAAGCAAAATCACAGGCCTGATCCACAAAAACACACTGAGACATAATAGAGACCTAGAAGATGAACAGACCTATGAAACAGCTGTCCTGCTCTACATAAGAGGTACTACAGACAAAATCAGTAAGATACTAAACAGGCATCACATCAAGACTACCTTCAAAACAGACAGAAAAATAGCAGCCATCCTAAGAAACCCCAAAGATAAAATTGACCAAGAAAACCAAGGCATATATGAAGTCCCCTGCACATCATGCCCTGCCACATACATTGGATAGACCAACAAAAGAATAAGTACCCACCTGGATGAACACAAAAATACAGTAAAAAAAGCTGGAACACACTTCCTCACTAGTCCAACACATGAAAGCCACAGGTTATAGCATCAACTTCAATGGCACCCAAACCCTAGCCACTACACACACACACACACACACACATGTATTTTCACAGGTATTTATATGTATATATTCAGCTTTGTTTGGGTATTTTCCCACATCATTATAGTTGTGCTTTTATAGTTGTAGTAACGTTTTGGCAGAATCTCATCTGCCATCATCAGGCTCGTGTATTGGGTTCGTCTTCGTTGTGTGTTTTCACAGAAACGACTGTGAAAGTCTGACACACATGACAAAAATGAACCCAATACACGAGCCTGATGATGGCAGATGAGATTCTGCCAAAACCTCCCTACAACTTTAAAAGCACAACTATAAAGACGTGGGAAAATACCCAAACAAAGCTGAATACCATACATACATACATACATACATACATACATACATACATACATACATACCATAAATTTAAAAAATCACCTGGACTATTTCAGAGATAACCAATGTAATCTGTTATTTCAGAAGATATACAGGTGCAAATACAGGTAATTCTCACTTATCAACTGCCTTGTTCAGGGACCTTGCCAGGTAATGACTGACAAAACAACATCTTTGCAACCAATCCTCACACTTATGTCCATGGCAGCATTCTCTAGTCTCATAATCACTATTTGCAAGTTTCACAACTGGCTTTCAATAAGCAGAATTATGGCAGTCATGTGATGTCTCACTTAACAACCACAGTGAGGCCTCCATCTTAACAACAGAAATGAAGTGATGTCATAAACACAACACGCTGAGATGATTTCTCACTTAGTGACCATAGTGCTTAGCAACAGCATTGTCAGTCACAGTTGTGGTTGCTAGGCACCTCTGGTTGCTAGCCACCTCTGTTCTCCCTTAAAGCCTGGTTCATAGGCTTTCATTAAACTGAGATTATGGTAAATGCATTTTTTTTCTTTTTACATTCAGCAAATATAAAGTGCAACTTTTTATATTTTTCCACATAGTGAGCAATATAAGACATCCCTCCCCGCCCCCAGCCTTTTGCAGGTATTAGCCTTAACAAACACCTGCTTAGTAGTTCCTTGCTGTCCCCTGATTTTTTTTCTTTTGCTAAAAATCCCATAACTTCCCATTCATGTTTCTTCTTTAATAACAGCCCAGAGTTGTTGGGTGGGTTTTTTTTTTTTTTTGCCTTACATGAATTGCAGCTGTTTCATTTGCCTTCCCAGACCTTGTCATAGGAATATTCCCGGATTCTGTCAATGTCACTTTCCATTTGAACAGCTCTCACTGGGATCTCAGAGCTCAAGAAATGGCAACTGTCTTAAGTGTGGAGCGCCCTGCTCTTGTTTTTGGCAGTTAACGTTTTAAACACCATCCTTTCTTTGTTGTATTTCTATTTTTTTCCTCTTTGGATTTTTTTTTTTTGGGGGGGGGGGGGCGCATTTGAAAAAAACAAAAAAAGGAAGGCCAAAATTAAAAATGGCAGAACCTAGAAGGAACCTGCTCATTTTCGATTATATTTTCAACTCTGAGTTCCCATCAATTTTTCATTACTGCTACATGATCATTTTTACAGAAGTTTCAGTTAATCATTTTGGTGACTGTGTTGTTATTATTATTAAATTTAAGAAGAGGTGCTACATTTGTGAATATATAAGTTCTAATGCCTCTTTTTGCTTATAAATCTGAAATGTAGCCCAGCACTAATATATACAAGAATGTTCTATCCATGTGCTCATAGTTGTCTCTCTATACATATGCATCAACATGCAGGCACACATTTTTATTATTTCTTTTGTTTCTTCTTCCATCGTTTCTTCCTTTCCCTAGTTCGTTTTTATTTTTAAATTGCAATTTGCATTGTTTGTTTTCCCATTTAGAAAGTCAATAAAAGCAAGAGGGGAAAAGAAAAAAAGAGAAAAACTCATGGTTTCTAAGACATGACAAAGATAAAAAGAATTGTTTTTATATTATTTATTTATTTGTCACATTTGTATACCTGCTCATCTCTAAATTTGGTGAGAAACTAAACAAAATAAATGCCACATTCACCACTTCAAAACAGCTCTTTCATAGAAGAAAGTAATATGTTAAAAAAGACATTGTTAATATGGCTTCCAGGTAGCGATTTATGGTGGGTTAAATGTGACACATTTAACTGAGGAGAGCTTTAAACTGCTAAAGGAGACAGTAATTTTTTAAAAAAAGAATATTTCTTTTGTTTGATGAAAGTGCTTTTGAAAATGGTAAAATTAACTAAACAAACAGGCCAAACATTTGGGGGGGGGGGTTGATTGTTTATTATTAAGGGAAATAGGTAATTGATGATTTTTTTTAAAAAAATAAGAAGGTAAGGGTAACATGAGGCAGATTGTACGACTGCAACCACAGAGAGATAATTGGGATGAAAGTATTAAGAACAGAAAAAAGCAAACCAAAGAGAAAAAGAGAAAAGCTTGCCCTTTACTTTCACCCTAGTAATGGATACACTTTCACCTTTGAGCCGAAACTATTACAATGCCAATCACAAGAACAGCAGCAAAAATAGAAGATGGAAGGAGAGGTTCACTGGAATAACTTACAGACAAGGGCATTGTGCCAGACTTATTGCAGAAAATGTTTGAGGAATTTGGCAAGAAGATGACTGAAACAGTTGCCAATAGTTTGGATGCTTTTAAAAGGGGAATGGAGGAAAGATTTAAAGAGATTAAAAAAAAGATATGAAAAAACTATTTAAAAAAAGATGGAAGACTGAAGAATTGAGAAGGTTAAAGGTTCTGTAGGACAAGTGGCTGAAGATATAAAATGAATGACAAAATGGAAATACTGGAAAGCAAGACTGAAATTATATGAAGAAAAATTTGGATAATTTGACCTTACTGGAACTGGAAGAAAAAGTATTTTAAGGATGGAAGGCTAAGCCAATCTTGAGTCCCGTCAGGATCGAACTCCAAGCGTTTGCCTGCAATACTGCCTCCTAACCACTGTGACACCAGGATACCTCAAAAGAGAAAAAAATATTTGAAAAAGTTAGAACAAGATGTGTTTTGCCTAAAAGAAATACATATTAAGAAAGAGATTTAAAATTTCTGAGTCATATAAAATTTGGGTGGAGAATTAATTTCATCAGGATTGGAAAAAAAGAAAGAAATGGAGTTATTTCATATATAAATTGTCAGCTATATCCCAAATTTATATTGACAGATGATTATGGCAGATACATTGGGATAGAAGCTAACTTATAGTGGGCTTGGTGGTATTTTATTTTTTTTACTACCGGTTCTGTGGGTGTGGCTTGGTGGGCATGGCAGGGGAAGGATATACTGCAAAATCTCCATTTCCATCCCATCCAGGGGAAGGATATACTGTAAAATCCCCATTCCTTCCCCACCCCACTAACTTGCTTTTCAGCTCTGTTCTCCTGTGCAGGGCAGCAAAAGAAGACCCAGTTGTTCAGCTGTGACTCAGGAGACAGCGAATAGATAAGGGCAGGGCCAACCAGAGGTGGTATTTACCGGTTCTTCAAGCTACTCAAAATTTCTGCTACTGTTTCTCCAGAACCTGTCAGAACTGGCTGAATACCACCTCTGGCTATGACTTTGACACTGGATATTGATGCTCCAAAATAAGATAAAACAGCATTTTGTAAAGAATTTGTGGATTAAAAATACATAAGGCAAACTATCAGAGGTGTTCTTTTTTAACTTAATAAAGCTTGTTGATGTATGGAGATATAAAAATGTGACTTGAAAGAATGTAATTTTTTTTGAAATACATAGACCTTTTTCAAAAAAAAAAAAAAAGATATTATTTGAATCAGAGTTGGTATTCAGCAGGTTCTGACCAATTCTGGAGAACTGGTAGTGGAAATTTTGAGTAGTTCGGGGAACTGGCAAATACCACCTCTGACTGGAGATTTTACAGTATCCTTCCCCTGCATGCTCACCAAGCCATGTCCACAGAACCGGTAGTAAAAAAAGTTGAATCCCACCATTAATGGAATTATAGAAAGAAATGGATTAAAATATAATCTTAGAGATAGAGATTTTATTAGAATTGTAATGTATAACTCTGGAGAGCCTTTATATTTCTTTATTTTGTGTTTTCTGTTCTTTTATTTTCATTTCTTTTTGTATTTCCATTTTCTTTGTCTCTTCTATTACTTTTCTTTTTTTCTCTTTTACATTTACTTATCTTTTTCTTTTAATGTACTTCTTACATTTGTATTTTTTAAAAAAAATAAAAACTAGTTTTAAAAAAGAAAAAAATATTGTTAAGATAAATAATAAATGGTGACCTGATTTAAATAATCTTATGAGTGACTGTATAAAAACCCATGGTTTATGTTGATTTTATGTTTCAATAGCAATTTCACATTCTTTTAAATACCATAGACTCATTTTTTTTAAAAAAAAGCTGTTTAGTTTTCCTTGTCTTACAGTCACAAACCTGATAGCTAACAATGAGAAACTAATCTAGTTTATATATTACACTACAGTAATATAAATGCATTTGGAAAGTTAGACAAGAAATGATCAGAAAGATTCAGCGGGAAGGATTGTTGGACGATATTTCTCTATTTTTTTAAAAAAATAACTTTTTTATCAAACAGAATTGCAGTACTTTGTGCCCATCTCTTTACAATTTTGCCAACGACATATAATGCAATTTTAATAGGATGGATGGGTTATGGATTATCTTCAGAGTCAATTCAGATGACTTGCTGGAGTAGAGTTCCAATGAGATCTTTCTTGTTTTTCATTTCTTTTTCATTTTCTTAGAATCTTCTATCAATTGATACTTTGCAATTGGGTGATATATTGTTCAGGGCAGTGGTGGGATTCAAATTTTTTTACTACCGGTTCTGTGGGCATGGCTTGGTGGGCATGACAGGGGAAGGATACTATAAAATCTCCAGTCAGAGGTGGTATTTGCCAGTTCTCCGAACTACTCATAATTTCTGCTACCGTTTCTCCAGAACTGGTCAGAACCTGCTGAATACCACCACTGGTTCAGGGGTGTGGTGGCCTAGCAATTTAGGCACTATATTTATCAACTGGAAGGTTGACAGTTTGAGACCCAAACCCCACGGGACAGGATAAGTTCCTGTTCTTTCCCCAGCTCCTGCCAACTTAGCAGTTTGACAGCATGCAAGTAATTAAATAGGTTTCACTTCAGTGGGAAGGTAACAATGTTCCATGTACCTCAGCTTATAGTTATGCTGACCAAAAGACCACAGAAGTGTCTTTGGACAATGCTGGCTCCCTCAGCTAGGAAATGGAGATAAGCACAGGCACACCAGAGTAGGATATAATTGGACAGGAAAATATTTACCTTTACTTTTTAAAGTATATTGTTCAGTTTTCTTTCATTCAGTTTTGTAATATTATTGGCCCTACAGCATTGGGCCAAAGTGTTAAGTGATCCGATCTCTAGGAAACGTAGTAGTATATTGATTAATGTCTTCGCCTGTCCATTTGTCTTGCAATTTTGATATGTATTTTTATGATTGTTTTTTTAATTTCTGCCCAGAGATATCCTGAATTGGGTGATTAGACAAGTTGAAGAAGAATAAAAATGATATAAAAGTTATCCACTAGGCTTAGACTCAGATCGTAACAACAAATAAGTGACATTCCTTTACAATCTACCTCGTATCTATTTCCACCTTTCTCCAGATTATAACCTGATATATTATAGATGATTCAGCTTTGCTGTACATCAGGAAAACTAGTCTCTGATCTGGACGAAGTGGATGCAGCTCTTGTTCCTTGCTTGCCCTTGTCCAAGAATAATATTCTGCTACTGATCTTGTGGGCATGAAATTCATCATCTGCAAAAAGCCCTGGTAGAATATTTATGAGAAATTAGTTCAGCCACTGGGAAAACATTTCAGTCTCCCACAGTGCTCTGGACTAAATCAGATGTACAGACCTTGCTATTCACACATTTTCTATCTTGGCTAAAAAAGAGATAGCTTGATTGCTACTAGTTATTTAAGAGTGAAGTGAAATAGAAGTCCAGTTCCCCTACCTCCATTTTGCCTCCCCACAAGCTTTGACAAATAACTCAAATCCAAGAAAATACAAAGCAATGATATTTTCTCATTTTATTTCCCAGGCTATTTCTCTTCTCCACTAAACCTTTTATAA
Organism: Pseudonaja textilis; assembly: GCF_049901715.1. NCBI lineage: Eukaryota > Metazoa > Chordata > Lepidosauria > Squamata > Elapidae > Pseudonaja > Pseudonaja textilis. Next base: position 90,621,756 of record NC_141990.1, read on the forward strand.
GGTCCAAAGGTGCTTCTGAAAGATTTGGGATAAGAAGAAAAGGGTGCCTCTCCTGACTATAGGTCACAGGTGTCAAACTCGATCACGTCATGTGACGTATCATGAGGTATCATGACATTTTGTGCCCTTGTAGATTCAGGGTAGGTGTGGCCTGTGCGTGATGTATCCGGCCCATGGGCCACCAGTTTGACAAGCCTGCTATAGGTAGTCATCGACTTACAACACTTCACTTAGTGACTGTTCAAAGTTGCAATGGCACTGAAAAAAGTGACTTATGACCATTTTTACACTTCCCATGGTATCCCATAGTCATGTGATTTACATTCGGATGCTTAGTAATTGGCTCATATTGGTTGCAGTGTCCCTGCGTCATGTGATCACCTGTTGTGACCTTCTGACAAGCAAAGCCAGATGCACTTACAACCACATTACTAATTTAACAACTGCGATGATTCGTTTAACAACGGTGGCAAGAAAAGTCGTAATATGGGGCAAAACTCACTTAACACATTTCTCACTTAGCAACATAAATTTTGGGGTCAGTTGTGGTCGTAAGTTGAGGCTTACCTGTATTTGAGGCAGGACAAGTTGTAAAAGGAAGAGCTGTGAGAGGCTTTACTTCTATTTTCCTTTATTACCTTAGGATCCCAGCTAATAATTCCTTTATAATGTTGACCAGTCCATTTATTTTATTTTATTTATTTGGTTTGTCAATTGCTTACAAGATAATAGGTATAAGTAAAAACATAGTTATGAATACATGGATACATATTAGAAAAATAAAAGAAACAATAGGACAAGGACGGTAGGCACGTTGGTGTGCTTATGCACGCCCCCTACAGACCTTTTAGGAAAGGGGTGAGGTCAATAGCAGAAAGTCTAAGGTTAAAGTTTTTGGGGTTTGGGGAAGAAACTAAACCCAAAGATGACAAAACTTCAATTTTATTTTCTTGGGTAAGCTTTTCTTATTATTCTATGCCTGAAGAGACATCTAATTGCACACTCAGCCATTCTGAAAAAATATATTTAGCAATAAATCATGCCTCTAGGGCAGTCTACTGCAATGATCTTTACATGGGGCTGTCTTTCACAACTATGCAAAAACTGCAACTTGTATAAAATACAGTTACTTGTCTGCTGATGGGGGAGAATTATTGCAGCCAGATGTCACCAGCATTGGCACCCAATAGGCTTTTGAATATTCAAAATGCTACTTGCAACTTTTTTTTCTTCTTTCATTCAATTTTGACCAATTTTCAGAGGCTGCCAGGACCAATCCTTGCAGTTTTGTTAGCACGGTTTTTCAGAAGTCCTAGAATTGAGAAAGAGAGAGAGAGGGAGGGAGGGAGGGAGAGAAAGAGAAAGAGAAAGAGAGAGAGAGAGAGAGAGAGAATATGACTGAGTCCAGATCATCTAGCTGACTTTGTGCTTGAGGCAGGACTAGAATTCACAGTCTCCCAGATTCTAGCCAGATGCATTAACCACTACACCACACTGGCTCTGAGTTAATTTATAATCCCTTTAAGGATTGACTCATGGGGCTTTTTTTAGCTCTATCCCTTTCAAGTAGAAGCAGCCTGTTGATCTGCTAATCTAGGCTTCCCTTCATATGCGAAGTTGCTGAAGGAGACAAAGGAAGCAATTTTTCTTATTGCTGCTCCACTTCTCTAGAATAAACTCCTCCACTCTTGAAGCTTGGGTGGTTTCCTTTCCAACTGCATTTTGGAAAGTTTAGAGACAAGCTTGGAGATAAACTTTAAAGACAGAATTACAGTTTTTGCTCTCTAGAAGGTGTTACCTCTGGATTGGTTTTTGGTTTATTATGTCATTGGTCATTTTTATGATTTGGTGGAGTAAACTATGGGGAGTTGTTCTAAAATATGGCAAATTATAAAAACGGTCAAATACATAAATAAATCCCTTGATGCCAAAATAATGACATACATGCAATTGTATTACCATGCAAATGCTATTATATATTTCAGTCTAATTGTCTAATGCTCTTATGTAAATGGTAGCATTTATATAATTATGTTATGATGCAGGTGTTACAATTTTCCTCCCATGAATGCTCCTGACATACAGCCCTTAGATTTCATGCAAACACTAGACATACCCAGCAAGGAATTGGGTATATCTGGTCTAATGAAAAGAAGGACTGGGGGAGTGTCCCAATATCTCAGGGTCTGCCACAAAGAAGAGGGAGTCAAGCTATTCTCCAAAGCACCTGAAGGCAATGGATGGAAATTAAACAAGGAGAGAAGCAATTTAGAACTAAGAAGAAACTTTCTGACAGTGATTAATCAGTGGAACCACAATTAATCAGTGGAACAACTTGCCTCCAGAACTTATAAATGCTTCAACACTGGAAGTTTTTAAGAAGAGATTGGACAACCATTTGTCTGAAGCTGTTCAGGGTTTTCTGCCTGGGCAGGGGGTTGGACTAGAAGACTTCCAAGGTCCCTTCCAACTCTGTTATTCTATTTCTATTCTAATAAGTAAGTAAATATACCTGAACACACACACACACACACAGAATGCTCTCACACCAGTGGTGGGATTCAATTTTTTTTATTATCGGTTCTGTGGGCGTGGCTTTGTGGGCATGGCAGGGGAAGGATACCGTAAAATCTCCAGTCAGAGGTGGTATTTGACGGTTCTCCAAACTATTCAAAATTTCTGCTACCGGTTCTCCAGAACTGGTCAGAACCTGCTGAATACCATCTCTGTCTCATGCATACTATCATATTTTTCCAGTGGTTTGGAACAAAAGATGGTAAAGAAAGCCTTACATTAATTTAATTTTATTATTTTTTTACAGATTATTTTGCTCAATCTGCTAAAATGTGTGCTAATATTCTACCTTGTGTATTACGTAGTCCTGTGCTTTTGTTTTACAGCATTCAGGTAAGAAGACTTTAAGTACCTTTCTAAATGCAGAAATGCATGAAATTGTGTGAGGCAGGATTGACTTTGGCTTCATTCATTTTGAATAGAACATTTAGACATATATGCATATATGTATATTTATGCTTAGTAATTGAATTCGGTATGAAAAAGCTGTTAAGTAAACTACATTCAATAATGCAATACGACCTTATCTAACATTTGTTAGCATATATGAGACACTCTGTATTTGGGGAGACATTGGTAGAAGAAAAATGTTTTGTTCAGATACTCCCAAAGGACTTCGTTGACATGTTGTATATATTCACAGAATTCAAATGTTGGATGGATTTGCACCTTTTGATTTTCAGACAAAACCTTCATGGTTTAACCCCCATTATTTAGGTAAGTTTGCTTTTTTCTATCTGTGATCTTGAATTAACTAGAAGGCCATTTTCTATCAAAACATTTCAAGCAATTGATTTAAATTTAAATGCAAACACTGTATACAAATTATCCTGCCATTAAATCCTTAAAAATTCTTCCAAGTTTCCATACAACATTCATTCTGTGATGACTGATGTTGTATGGAATCTTGGAAGAATATTTAAGGAGTTAATGGCAAGATAATTTGTATACAGTGTTTGCATTTATGAATATCAAAAGATTAGCTTTACAGATTGAGAAAAGACACATGGTTTCAAGATAAATGCAGGGTGTGAGGGGTAATGTATAAACGAGATGGCTTAATCTGTGGTGGCTATCTCAGGTGAATCTGGAGGAGGCAACAGTATCAGATCTTTTCCTGTTCCTTCTAATTTGGGGAATGTATCATACTAGATAGCTTTATGACATTTTTATTGTTTTTATTTCCCAGTCCTTCCAAATTCTTTTGGAAAACAACCATCTTTATTCATGTTGATCTAAGAACACAGAGAATAGGCCAGGAGTGCCATGATCTCATAACTATTCTCTCTAGTCTAGATGATAATAAAGGAAAGACAAAACTTGTCCTCTGGGAGCTGGTATTTTTTGGATGCTTGATTTTTGCAGGGCAACGTCCAAGGTTGCATTGGACAACTTGGGAATACGAGATCAGTTCACAGAGCTGATCTGTGAATCTTGGTATTTCTAGAAATCAGTGGGAGATTGTAGCATTCAAAATACTTTCCCCCACTTTACCATGGCATCTTCCACTCAAGTGGCCTGGTTAATAATATCATAATGCTAACTATGATGAATGAATTCATATTATGCAAAAAATAAATAAATCTTAACACCATCATGTAGGAACTTCATGTTATATCTGCATCAGTCCAATATTTATTTGCTCTGTTAATACCTAATTGCCAATAGGGTGCTCCGCTGAGGTAAATATATTTCACCAGAAAAAAAAAAAGCCAGAGGCTCGTCTAATAGGAATGAAAGTAATTATCCCAATAGATGAATTATTGAAATGGCATCTCTTCAAGTCACCCATTATGGTAACTCACAGTACATACAAAAATGTTAACATTGGTACAAGGCTTCTATAGATAATCACTAGCCAGACTGAAAGATTTCCCCTATGTGCCTCATGATAAAATCAGTTACAGTGGTTATTGGTTGTGGCCTTGACATGCTCCATCAACATTCATGGAAATGCAACTTTCACTATTGAGAAGTTGCGTTATGCTTAGTCACTGATTTCCCAGTGAATTATCCCTCAGGCCATATTACCCACACTAATAGCCACTCCATCAGACTTCACTTTTGCATTGTTCAGAGTATTCCAGAGCAAAGGTCCTTTCTTAATCACTATACAGATTGCAACAATTTCTACTTTTCCTGTTAGACCTCACATCAGAGCCGGGCAATAAATTACAGCTTTTGTCATACTTAATACCAAATAAAACTGACACAAGACTCTTAAACATGACTTCGGTAGATTAAAACCTTTATTGCAGACAAGAGTAAGCCTTAACATAGTGATTGCCCACTGTGGAGCAAAGAAGTCTTTATGTCAGTACTTCAGAACTTAAACTCATAGCTATTTCCTCACAATTTTCCAAGTGAACGGGCATTTGGCCCTCCTCTAGGGATAACCTTGGGAGGCGGCTAAGATTACTTTACATAACAATTCTGTCTATCCTGAGGACTCCTGGTTCCTGCCTTATCAGCCTTTCGACTTCCAATGAATAAAATTGCATCCTAGTGTTTGTCTCAGATTCCAGATTTGTAAGCCAACAATTCGGTTGATTTATAATTATAGCTGTCAACTAGCTTTAGTTTTTCCAGTCTGGGTATAATGAAAAGAGACTTGACAACTATGTTAGGGAAATGATGATTATAGGCAATCCATGAACAATTCAGCTTCAATCTAATAATAGTTTTAAAAAGATGTTTTCTTACCTTTCATAACTATAGAACAAAATTAATTTAATGTGTCAGTATGATCAGAAGCAAAGAATAATGCCATAAGGTTTATTACTTTTAAATTTCTCATTATTTTAAGCTCTTCAAGAATTTTACTGATTTAAGTAATGTCTCATATATCTTCCTGATATAATTACTATGACATCTTCAGTAAAATGTACATCATGACAATGAAATGGAGAAAAAGGTGTCAAGATGTCATTCCAGGATATGTTTTTAGGGAGAACCATTAATTAATTCTTAATTTGACCTCTCTCTCTTTCTCATGATACCTTTTTGATGTTATTAGTTGGCAACTTTGTTTTTTAATTTGGTAAAATGGAATAACATTTGTTGGTTTTTTTGAATTAAAAAAATAGTGGTATTTGGGGATTGGCAGAGAGAGTTCTCTTCCTTTTCCTTTTTTCTTTCAAATCTTGGAAATTAAAGGAACAAATTATAAGCTGGAATATTGTGCTTCCTACTTCTTCCTTTTTCCTGGCCTCAGAAGTGCTGGGGTTACAGATGTGTGAAAAGAAACCAATTCCCTGGGCTTATCTATAGGATTGCAGTACAGCAATTAGAATAACGACCAGAAGAACTGTTGAAAGTTAGAAGAATAAATTAGAGAGACAATTCTTAGTATCCTACAGAAATCAAAAGTAGTATTGCTCTTCACTCCACGGGTTTTCCTGATTACTGAGAACAGCTATGATTAAATGGATTTGTTTTTTTTTTTAAAAAACCTAGGCTTTCTATTAAAATTCAAAAAATCTGCTTTCACTCTGTTGAACTAAACTGGATATTGGTACTGATTTTGGATGATTCAGGATCATCTCTTTGGAGAAAAAGGTGGATTGTTTCATGTCTCCATGTGAAGAACCAAGCACACTGAGAACCAACCACTCAAGATAGTATTTGAATCTGTGCATTTTTAATTTAATCTTCTTCAACAGCACACTGTTAATCTATGTAACAATGTACCCTTAAATTACTTGAGTATGTAATAGAAGTCTGATCATGATAGCAAGACTAACTATATGCATTAAATGCTTTTGGAAAGCTAGCAGCAGAGTAAAAATTGTGACACTTTTCTACCTTTATAAAAATGAGGATTTTAAAAGTTAATAATGTTTTGACATGTGGCATGTCGTGATGGCAGAGCTGTGATGGTGCAGTGGTTAGAATGCAGTACTTCAGGCTACTTCTGCTGACTGCTGGCTGCCAGCAGTTTGACAGTTTGAGTCTCACTGTCTCAGGGTTGTCTCAGCTTTCCATCCTTCCAAGGTTTGTAAAATGAGGACCCAGATTGTTGGGGGCAATATGCTGACTCTATAAACCACTTAGAGAGAACTGTAAAGACTGTGAAGTGGTATATAAATCTAAGTGATATTGCTATTGCTAGAGGCAAGAAATTGTTCCTACACTATCAACTATGTAGTTTTTGTGTATTGGGTAATGCATATATTGGTCCAAACACACTTCAAATGGTGATCCTGTTGGACAGAATTGTCTTATTCCATATCATATCTCCTTTCAAAAAAAACTGAACTTCCTAGATGTTTGTTTTAAAAATGAACTTGACCCCCTTGCTATTCTCCCAGATAGTAGGAATAGTTTAGGAGTGGCAGGAGTGGCAGGAGTGTCAGTCTTATGGCAGAATGAAATGTTCTGGCATACCATAAATACATTGCTTCCATCGGCTCCCCATCACAACGGCAATAGCATTTAGACTTATATACCACTTCATAGTGCTTTACAGGCCTTTTTGAGTAGTTTAAAGAGCCAGCATATTTCCCCCAATTTGGGTCCTCATTTTACAAACCTCAGAAGGATGAAAGGCTGAATCAACTTTGAGCCGGTCAAGATCGAACTACTGGCAGTCAATATTATTTGCCTGTAACACTGCATACCAACCGCTGTGCCACCACAGTGCCATATATCCCTTCACCAGTTTTCCAATCAGCAAATTAAACTGAAAACCCCAAAAAGCAATAGTAAGTGTAGTTATATACTTTATACTTTAAATAGAAGGCACAGGAAAAATAATTAATTTCAGTCTAAAATTATGTATCTGTATCACAGTTTGTGAGAAACACAAATTTATCTCCAAGGTTTTTGTGTTGGCCATCAGCCATGCCAAGATTACTTTTCCAGAATAAGGATAACATACAGTTGTCAGCCTGCTCCTATCTTTAACAGCAATCTGATATTTGGAAATTTAGCAGACTTAGAATTAGAAAGCATTGAACGAAAGATTGATTGTTTTAACGCATTTCTGTATTTCTAGGTCTTATAATATCAATGGAAATAGCCTATGTCATCTCTGGCCTGCTCTTTGCCTTGTTGGTAGAAGAATGGGTTTGGGATTATGCCATAACTGTTACAGTCATTCACATCACAGTAACTTCAGCAGGTAGGTATATTGTTTATTAAATAACATTACTTCAGAAAAATGATAGCCGATGATTTTTGAAAGCAGTTTTATAGCTATGCATTCATATAGCCACATTGTTGGCTTTATCTTGCCACAGATTCTTCTTACTGAAGACATAAAGTAGGTTAAAAGAAACAAATGCTGACAGCTCTAGTTCACTACAATATGTTGGATTACAGCTGCTATTATCTTTAGTCAGTATAGCCCATTGCTCTGCTGTGGCAAATTACTTGAATTGGTTAGAGAAAGGATATACCAGAACCATCCATGCTTTCAGTCCAGAGATTTTTCTTTAAATATGTGTACACTTCACATACATATACTATATGTCATTATGTGATTTTCATCCTTTTCGTAACTCAAGACATTAACTGCTTTTCAGTTTTTCTTTGCTGAAGGAGAATAGGGTCACTTGTAATGAACATAAACATTCTGGTTGAAATCTACTATACTGTACATGGAAATAATGTAAGTGTTGTATTAAAATTGGACTGTAAGTGATAGCAAATGTCAAATTAATGTATCCTGGATGTATGTCACCAAGTTGGCAGGTTATAGTTTACACAGAATAGGGTAAAAATTGGCTTTGGTTATACTTGTGACATACTGGTCAAAACCCCCAGAAAAGCTAACTAATACTGTCTTTATCATTAACAGGGAATGCTGAATAGACAGACCTGAGACTGAATAATCTAGTTTGTAGTTTCTGTATTTTACTAAGCAACTTTTAGGTAATCCTTTTGATATCAATTGGAATTGGAATTTTTACTGATAAGCGATGTGGTCAAAAGGCATGTCAGCATCACTTAATGATGGCAATCCCTGCAGTCATGGTTATCCTTGCTAACCTAATGCCATGATTACTAGGTGAGGCAACTTCCTGCTGACTTCCTCATTGAGGGAATTCATGGGTGGGGGAAAGAACCCAGTGACCTGTGACCTTCCCTGCTGGCTTCTTCATTGACTTTCTGGGGAAGCTGACAGGAAAGATTGCAAATGGTAATCACATGATCACACAGCACTGCAACTAGTCATAAGTGCAAGTTGGCTGTCACACACCAAATTGCAAGCATATGATCACAGAGTTGATGGGATGGCAGGAGCACTGAGGATTGGTTGTAACTACAGTTTGTGCAGCATGGTTGTAACTTCAAACAGTCGCTGAACAAATGGTTATAGGTTGAAGACATCCTGTATATAAAAACCTTGATTTGGCAAAGTCATGATATGTGGTGGAAGTCACAGGGTACTTTCCGTGGCTAATAAAAGATTATGACTTGGAAATAAGAGGAGTGAATGGCAGACAGCTTGAATTAACAAGAGAAAAATAGTGTATGTTCTGAGTCTATGCAATTAAGAGAAATGAGAAAGGTGTAAAAGGTATGAATGAAGGCAAATAATTTTGTGGAGAAGAGTTGATATACATGCAAGGAAGTGAAGGTATAAGATTAATTATGAAAAAAGGGCTAAACTGTAGTAAAAAAGTATGAATTAGTTGTTGTGGGTGCATATGAAATAGGAATTTATTGGTTGATGATAATTGCATGCCCTTATCCAGGGGTTATTGATTCCAGGGATGGAAGGGAATGGAATGGAAAAAAGTATTAAATATGTTGAGTGAATACGATCTGGAATAAAAGATGTCTTCCATTAGGTGACATGAATATATGTGGGATGTGCAAGAGATGCTGCATGGGCTGAGAAAGGCATGTGGTGGGAGGGTAGTTGGCAAGGCTTAGGGGAACAAAAGGGAGGGTGACATCAGCTGGAAATAATACAAGGTGATCCTTCCTTTCTTCCTTCCTTCCTTCCTTCCTTCCTTCCTTCCTTCCTTCCTTCCTTCCTTCCTTCCTTCCTTCCTTCCTTCCTTCCTTCCTTCCCAACCCATCCCATCCCATCCCATCCCATCCCAGCAGTGAGGCAAATGGCTACTGCTTAGGTGGAGAGAGAAAGATTTTGAAACTGGCTGGAAAATTTTCATGACTGCAGCAGTAGCCTGGCAATAGCCAATAGCACTGAAACAGCCACAATTGCCCCAAATTTCATTCCGGGGAGGTGGGGTGGGGGCATGGCTTCTGGATTTTGAACATATTTTGTAAGTTATCCCATTTTGAGTTAGCTTGGTTCAGTGGTGGGATTCAATTTTTTTTTACTACTGGTTCAGTGGGCGTGGCCTGGTGGATGCGGCAGGGGAAGGATTCTGTAAAATCTCCAGTCAGAGGTGGTATTTGCTGGTTCTCTGAACTACTCAACATTTCCGCTACTGGTTCTCCAGAACTGGTCAGAACCTGCTGAATACCACTCTGGCTTGGTTGTCCTATTATGCCCCATTCACCCAGTTAAACATCACAACAATGAGAGTTTTAGTGGTACATAAATGTGCAAGCAACCATAAACAATAATAATTAAACTTATATGTTACCTGACTTACAATGACTCTGGGTGGTTCACAGCAACCAACCAAAGAAATTACAATAAAATAAATAAAACACAAAACATGGCAAGCTCAACAAAGCGAGAGGTCTTACTTTCCCTCCATGGGTGAAGAGACAGGACTTCGTGGTTCTTCTAAACCACAGCAGATTGGAAAGTCCATTGAGAAAATTTGGATCCAAGCACAGAATTTTTATTAACTCTGAAGATCTGAAATATATCCCTTCCCTCAGCACATTTCAGAATGTAGTTGATTAGCATTTAATAATGGTTGAAATCTAGAGAAAAAGTGCAGCCATCACCAAGCATACTTTGGGTGTAAACTCCCGCTGAACAATTCTTTAGAAGGAAAGGAGAATTAGGAGATATGTAGTATCTCCAACACTTGGTTCAGAGAAGTTAATAGATGCTTAACAGGCACATAGTACCTTGACACATAACATTCTCATCTGCACCAGAACATGCCTTTTTAACAGTGGTGGGATTCAAAAATTTTTACTACCGATTTTGTGGGCGTGGCTTGGTGGGCATGGCATGGCTTGGAGGGCATAGTGTAGCTTGGTGGGCATGGCAGGGGAAGGATACTGTAAAATCTGCATTCCCTCCCCACTCCTGGGGGAAGATTATTGCAAAATCCCATTCCCTTCCCACCCCACTAACCTGCTCCGTTCTCCTGTGCCGGGCAACAAAAAAAGACCCAGCCGATCAGCTGACACTTGGGAGGCAGAGAATAGATGGAGGTGAGGCCAATCAGAGGTGATATTTACTGGTTCTCCAAACTACTCAACATTTCCGCTACCGGTTCTCCAGAACTAGTCAGAACCTGCTGAATACCACCTCTGCTTTTTAAAATATAGTTTCTAAACTGTGATAATTAACAGCAATGTACTCTATTGGGTTTTTTAAAAAAACATTTCCCCCTTAAATTGATTTATAAGCCCAGTGGTGTTATAATAATTAAGATTATTTCTTCTTTCCAAAGATGATGTTTGATGTTGATGTTTCTCCCCCTAATTTCATGTAGATCATAATTTTTCATTTTACAGTAATGGCTGAATTTCCACTGATGTTGCACTGGTGGGCAGCTTTAGGTATGTTTGAACAATTATGATTTTTATCACCACAAACAGTAAATCTATAATTTTTATAGTTAGGAAGCATCACTCTACTAAAACATATCATTTAAAAAGAAATAGGGAAACAAGTCAATTCATACATCTTTACCTATCGCTGTATTTGCAACTGTAATCTCAGCATGATTCTTCAATCATAAATCACACAAATATATATTTATATAAAATATATTTGACATTTTATTGAATGCTAGAGCTTTGGGAGCTTAAATTATATGGAAAGACAGACATGCAGTACGTGTCTGATATAAATAATACTGATAAATGTGTGCAGAATGGAAATTCTAGACTTTCATATTTGTGTCATAATATTGGATGCAAATGCATATGTCACATGGCAAATTTGATTACTTTTGGTTAATGGCTGGATGAGAAATCACCACAAAACCAAAGGTATAAGGAAGGTTTAAAAATGTATAATTTTATATTAATTTTTAATTTATTGACAATAAATTACAGGTTCATAGAGTCTTCAGGAATTGAGCTTAGTCAGGGGGAAATATTAACTTTTTATTTTTATTTTATTTATTTATCAAATTTCTATACCATCCATCAGACATGATTCTGGAAGATGTACAAGTAAAGCAATAAACCCATATAAAATCTGTGGTTAAAAACAAAAATACAACTGAGTTAGAAAGAACAATTGCAAAGTTAAAAGGCAGAGGAAATGCCTTCAGATCACCAGTTCTCCCCAGAGTAGCATGACATTCCTGGACAAATTTCAGATTATCAGAGTTGGAAGGGACTTTCTAGGTCATCTAGTCCAACCCCCTGCCCAAGCAGGAGACCCTACACCATTTCTGACAAATGGCAGTCCAATCTCTTCTTGAAAGTCTTAAGTGATGGCACTCCCACAACTTCCAAGGGCAAGCTGTTCCATTGGTTGATTGTTCTCACTGTCAGAAAGTTTCTCCTTATTTCCAGGTTAAATCTCTCCTTGTTCAGTATTGTCTGGCCTTTGAGTGCTTTAGAAAATAGCCTGACCCCTTCCTCTCTGTGGCAGTCCCTCAAATATTGGAAGACTGCTATCATATCTCCCCTGGTCCTTCTCTTCACTAGACTAGCCATGCCCAGTTCCTGTAACAGTTCTTCATATGCCTTATAGTCTCCAGTTCCCTAATCATCCTGGTTGCTCTTCTCTGCACTTTTTCTAGAGTCTCAACATCTTTTTTATAATGTAGTAACCAAAATATATATAAGTGGGGACATACTGAAGTTGATCCTGTGTTGTTTATGCTAAAGTCAGTACCAAATTCTTTTTTTAAAAAGACTGTTAGAATAACGACAGATAAATTATCTAAACACGTAAAGGTTCATATAAACATTTACAAATTTCCCACTTTGAAGTAGTGAGAGTTCTGTCCTGGTAAGATGTTGAGTGTTCTCAGGAAAAAAAATACTAAACCCCAAACATCAGAGCTAAAATTCTAGAGTTCCCTGGAAAGAAATAACAAATGATATATATAGTATGGATATGTGAAACATATTTATTAAGATTTCCTTAATTGTACCCAACAGGATAACATAACGCTTGGAACTGGTTCTGCAGGCATACTTCAGAATGAAAAGAGTCAGATATAAAGTAAATGGTGACATTTATCGTATTCTTTCTTCCTGAACCTGAAAAGAAAGAAAGAAAGGAAAACAACTCCTTAAAAACAGAAAAAAGCAATAGCCTAAATAAGAAACATATTTCTATTCAGTACAACAAACTAACGTCTGTACGCATTACAAATACTATGTACACTCATATAGTTTTCCCCCTTTTCTTCCCATATAGGTTCCGGCCTCATTTTAATGATTTGCAGTGGTCAATGTTTGGCTTTTTATCTGTTCAAGGACAATTTTATTTATCCTGTTCTTGATGATTTCTGAAATATTTTGTTCAGTGTCTCCATTATCTTTTTAACAAAACATGCTAGGATCAGCTTGTAATTTTCTGAAGAGTAGAATCAGAAACACTTCCATTATCTATTATTATTATTATTGGTGCTATTCAGAGATTTTTTAATATATACTCTGTAATTGTTCAACTTATTTTATAGTTATATGTGCCATTTCCAAGGTTTTTTCTTTGATTAAAGCTGGAAAGAGATGGAAAGAATATTTAAAGATAAAGTTTTGCTCCAGCACATAATAATGAATTTATTCTTCTTTTAATTAATTAATTAGTTTATATCCCACCTTTATTATTTGTATAAATAACTCAAAGCAGTGAACATACCTAATATTCATTCCTCCTCCTATTTTCCACTGAGCAACAACCCTGTGAGGAGAGTTGGCCTGAAGTCACCCAGCTGGCTTTCAGCCTAAGGAAGAGACTCACAGTCTCTCAATTTTTAGCCAAGGGCCTTAACCACTAGACCAAATTACTGGTAATTGATTACTATGAATGTTTTTAACCATATTTTGGCAGAAACGGGTTTTGTGAGTGTGTGTGGGAAATTAATATTGACAAATCCATACCAGAATGTGTTAACTGTTAGGGGTGTGGCCACATTCTAAATTAAAAGATTTTTACAATGTGCAGATATTTACCACAGGTGTGTGTGTGTGTGTGTGTGTTGTGGTTCCTTTATTAACACAGTAGGTCTCTGCACCCTACTATATAAGTAATAATTAATAAAACTGTGATGATATCTCAGATATTATTTATTTATTTACTTTCTTTTGTTATCCCTCCTTTATTATTTTTTAAATAATTCAAGGTGGTAAACATACATAATACTCCTTCGGCCTCATATTTTCCCAGTGGATTGGGGAAGGAGGGAGGGAGAGAGGGAGAGAGATTGTCTCAAGTCAACCAGCTGATTTGCATGCCTAAGGCGAGACTAGAACTCACAATTTCCCAGTTTCTAGCCTGGTACCTTAACCACTACTAGACCAAAAACTATAGTTCGAGTGTAAACCACATGCTCTATATTCAACACATTCACGTTCAATCTATTTTATCTATAGTTTAAAAGAATTAAATAAAAAAATAAAGGAATGAATTATTACAAATTTAAAAAAAACTCTACCTAAGCTATTTGAGATTAGTGTTAAACAGAATATATTGGACCTTGCAGACAGCCTGGAAAAAGAAAACATCACATTCTACAGATTTTGAAAAATCTTCTGGAAACAGGCACAATTTAGCCAAATTAGCAATTTATTAAAGCAAATTGTTAAAGCAATCAATATTATTCACAGTTTATTTTTCCCATTAGTGAATCCAAAGCAATTATGCATTTATATTTATAGTATTATTCACTTTTTCCTCTCCTTAAGGGGACACTCCAAGTAACTTATAAAATCTAAGAGTGATCAAAATAGCAGTTACTATTCACAATAATTATACCATTAAACTTGCAATAGGCATTACATTAATTGGAAAAAGCACCTGCTCCCAAATGTATAACAAAATCTGGAATGAGAAAAGTGTTTTCCAGAACTGGAAGAACTTCATAAAGACAATAGATAAGCCATTATTATTATCTACATATGGGTTGCACTGCCGAAGGCTATAAAGAAGCAACTTAGGTGGATGTAGAGCGTAGATGTGCAAAAGAAAGCAAGGTTGTTCCACATTTATATTCAAATCCCTCAGGCATTTTTGGCATGGAAAGCTAAATCTTAATTTTGCTGTCTAAGGAATAATTAAAGGAATAAGGAGTCAGGGTGTTTGATACCTTTGAGTCATTGTTGACTCCTGAATCAGTCTCTGCAGTTTTTCCTGGCAAGATTTTATAAATGGTTTGCATTGCTTCCTTCCTAGGGCGAAAAGAGAATGAATAACCCAAGATCATGCAACTACATTTATGCAAGATGGGACTAGAATTCACAATCTCCTGGTTTCTAGCCTGGTGCCTTAACCACTACACCAAACTGGATCTCAGTTAAAGGAATACAAGATCTCTTATCTAGGACCTACATTATTCAAAGGGCCTTTTTTAATATAGAAAATATATATGAAAAAATATATATCAAATATATATCAAACAAATAAATATATAACAAGAATATCAATCTTATATTCTATAGACAAATATAAGGATTGATGGTTCAGTGGACTACAATCCATTTAATAGATAAATAGTTCACAAACACACACACACACACACAGAGAGAGAGAGAGAGAGAGAGAGAGAGAGAGAGAGAGAGAGAGAGAAATAAATAAATAAATAAAAGATTTTAGATATTCGACAAATACTTGCAAACAGTATGAAAGATATTATTCAGAACCACTTAAAAAACTGATATAATTCATCAGGCGTGTTTGACACAGGTCAATTTATAACCTTTTAAAACATGCTTTTTAAATAATAAATGCCCCACTGGATAATCAAAATGTATCTATTTTATTATACATAGAAATCCTGCCTTTTTAAAAACCATTCAATTTAACTGTTCTTAATAATATGTTAAAGGCCCAATAAAATACAGGAATTAAACATGTAACTGAACTTTTCTTAATATGTATATATAAAATGCCAGGTAAACATAGAATCCAATCTATTCATTCTCTGAAAATAAAATGGGTCAGTAATTTAATTACAAAAGACTTTGACCTTAAAAACAACCCATCTAATTATAGTTATAGTTAGAAGAATCCATTGACCTTGAGGTCAACATATCTGCCTGCTGCAGAGTGCTGTTAGGATTAATGAAGATATGTTTATTACTTTGAGCTTTTGATTAATGAATGTAGAACTTTGGTACTTTGGGATTCGTATCTGGACTGCAAAATCCCAGATGACCATTAGCTTGTATTATATCTTGCCATTTAAGGTGGAAGGACATGACAATATCTATCTGTGGATATTTTTACCCCACTCTTTGGGCTGCTTATTGTACTACTCTTGCTGTACTGTGGCAATTTTTCCCAGGGTCAATTCTCTTTTTCATCTCCCCATTTATTACTGCTGGAGTAAGAATTTTGTATGAGATACTGTAGCACTGATTATATTAATGGGATTATGAATATTATTTCTTAGAAGCTTTTAGGATTGTTTTCCTTCATAAAGCTTCTAGAACTGCAAACATCCAGATAATCAATAGGTGGCAACAGATACAGGAAAGTCTAACTCTTTGGCTCCATCTGGTGGTTACCTGAATTTTACAATCCAGATCCTATCGTTTCAAAGCTAAGGCAGTGATTTTCTATAAAATCATACAGAAATAAAATCTGATTGAATGTATGTATTGTATAGGATTGCACCATTAGTGCTAAACAAGAAGGTTGGAAATGGCACATATAACTGTGTACATAATTCCAATTATTTGTCCCACCGTTTAAATGTTTATGTAGTTTTACAGACCTTTAATGGATTATATTATTGCTCAAGTTAATCTACGAATTAAGCAGGTACTTATTTTTAGCAACAGCATCTTTATTTTTTAATCAGCAGCTTCACTAGCATTGCTATGTAGACTCAGAGCTGATGTTGTTTTCATTAAGAAATTCCAGTTTTAATAGGAGAAGTATAAATACTGTACTTTAGCTAATATGCAACCAATGATTTAATACATTCAACAGTTAAGGGCTATAGAAGCCGTTACAAGGATCATTCTAGTCCAGGGGTCTCCAACCTTGGTAACTTTAAGATTGGTGGACTTCAACTCCCAGAATTCCTCAGCCAGCTTTGTTAGACTTCAATTCCATGCCTGCTTACTCTCTTGTAATCCTTTCCTCTGCAATCTCTCCACTCTAGGGAGTAGGAGAAAAAAAAAACCCAACAGGCGTAGTTGAATGGGGAATTCTGGGAGTTGAAGTCCACAAGTCTTAAATTTGCCAAAGTTGGAGACCCCTGTTCTAGTCCAATCCTCACAAACATGTAGGAAAAGCAATTAAACTATTTTTGAGAGGTGGCATGCAAACTTTTCTTCAGTGTTTTTACTGGATATGTAAATTTAATAACACCTTAAAAATTGCACTTGAGAATAAATGCGGAAGTAGTGAAAAAGTATAATTTTTTTTATCAATGTCAGTAAGAATGTTTCAAGTCAAGTTACAAAGGGATCAGAGAATTCTTGAATGGACCATTCTCATAAAATACACGTACTTCCTATGATCATTTTTATTTTATTTTATTTGGTTTGTCAATTGCTTACAAGATAATAGGTATAAGTAAAAACATAGTTATGAATACATGGATACATATAAGAAAAATAAAAGAAACAATAGGACAGGGACGGTAGGCACATTGGTGCGCTTATGCACGCCCCCTACAGACTTCTTAGGAAAGGGGTGAGGTCAATAGTACAAAGTCTAAGGTTGAAGTTTTGGGGGTTTGGGGAAGAAACCACAGAGTCAGGTAGAGTATTCTAGACATTGACCACTCTGTTGCTGAAGTCATATTTCCTGCAATCAAGTTTGGTGTGATTAACCTTGAGTTTGTATTTATTGTTTGCTCTTGTATTGTTATGGTTGAAGCTGAAGTATTCATTGGCAGGTAGGACATTGCAATGTATGATTTTATATACTATACTTAGATCGGACCATCATGGAACAGTAATTTAAAAGCACATCTTAAGGTGATATCAAACTTTGATGAATGATCTTGACAAGTGCTGGGGTGCTGAGACAGCAATCCAGTTGAGGTAATCCAGCATTTCTTCAGAGCTGGAGAGAAGTCCAAAGTTCCATCTTTTACTACATCAACATTCATCTTTCAACAAGAAGAGATACTGTATGGAAGATCTGAATGATTAAGAAAAAGAATATGAAATGCTTATGCTGCTAAAATAAAGTTTTTAAATGTACAAGAACTCTCCAATATTGTTGGGTTGTGTTCACTGAGCTTGGTCTAATGCTGCATAAAAGATTCCTAATTCTGTAACAGAGTTATCTATGGTAATCTATTAGAAACTGTGTATGTGTTCATGTGTTTTAACAATTAAAATATGTTATTTTGGATATAATTTTCCTTATTAAAATTACCTTGTGTTAAAACATATATTAGAATTTTTAAAAACAAAATTCAGGTACAAATAGAGCTTGGTTCTTTCTCGGTATGAATAGTTATTTCAAGAATAGGGATTAGTGTTAAGACCTTGTATAATCATGATTAATTATCAGTTCCACAGTAGAGCCTTGTTAAATACAAAAGGCTAATTTGACACATGTTTACCATGGCCCTTTAAAGACCCTTCAAACATTTAGGGATTTATATATGTGTGTGTACATAGAAACAGGCCCTACTTCTTTCTTTGGTTTCCTGTGTGGGATCAAGAGGGGCTCTAGGACTTCCATTATTAGGGTTTGGCATAAATTCTGTAAAAGTCACTTCCCTCTGCACTGGAGAAAATACTCAATGATGATATAATTGTCAGCAGTTAAAGATGTGGAGAAGCAAAAATAAGAATCAGCATCTGTAAGAAAGGCATACTATATGCAGTGGGAAAGGCTCAAAGCCACTGCAGATATTGTGTCCAATGACAAACTGCTTCAATGCCACATTCTCCATTCCCTAGCCATCAAAGTGTTATGCAGTTCCACTATATCACAATAGAAGCATCATGTCAGTTGCTAGTGTTAAAGATCTTTATATCACTACTATAGCACTGCTACAGTATGGACAACATCATTAGAGACTATGAAAACTGATCCTCTGTTTTCTAGGATTCTGTTACTAATTCTGATTATTACAGCTGTCAGTCTAAAATAAGGTTATATTTATAGTAGTTGCAATAACTTAGAATATAAATCTAATCAATCAATAGGCATTAGACAGAACATGGTAGATGAGCCAGGCAAATTATTTGCTTTGGGAATTCTGATATTATTTTGGGTAGCAAAATTGTTTTGAAGCAATATGAAAAATAAGGAATTTCTTGTTATAATTAACAAACCATGCATATTTATACTATACGCTCTATACAGTTTCTCCATTTTTCTGTAAATTATGCAACACTATTTCATTTCTACTTTTCTGCATTTAAGCATAAATCTTTCATTTATTAGTGTAATTGTATTAATAAAAATAACCATTTATGGGGAAATAAGAAAACTAGTAGTTGAAGGAATTTATTAGATTTCAATAATATACTAATTCAACAATGGTCTTGAGAAATATCACTGTCTATCATAGATTCCTGTTATGAATAGACAATTTTTGTCCAGGTATCCTTAGTGAAACATTACATAAAATATTAATAGTAACATAATTTACAGCAAATTATGCTATGAAATTAAATTTTCATTAGTCACAGTGCTTGTTTAGTGGTTTCATTTTGGACTGAAAAACCTATATAATTATCTATATCACCACCTATTAGCTAAGTCTTTAAGGTTTATCCTTTCTCTTTGTTAACTAATTACAGCTATTTCTCTTTCTGTTATCTTTTTGTTTTTAATCAGAAGTTTTTTTTTCAAATCTATAATACAGCTAGAAGTGTGTGACAGTAGAGAATATAGATTCTGGTATCTTGTGACATCTACATAATTCTTTATGGGATAAATCTGAATTTCCTTGGAAGCAGCATTTCATGTTTAGCTTCTACTTCACCTACAAAGAATAATCCATAATTATTTTTTTTGCATTTCCTTTTGGGCTCACAGTTCCATGCAGATGAGTGAAGATACCACCATGCAAACTGAAAGTTGCTTGTGGCAGAGAAAGGTACACAACTGGAACATCAGTCTATTGCAGAGCAACAAATGGCACAAAAATTATATTTGGAAAAAAAAAACACCAGCCAGGTATCTTTAATGTGTATAAATTGGCAGTGCACTGAATTAACATAAAAGGGTAAAGGTACAGGTTTCCTTTGGGCAGTCTTGTCTGACTCTAGGGATAGAACTCACCAAGGAAATCAGCATAATCTGAAAACATTTAAGATGTTCATGTAGCCTGCATGACTATGTCCCAAAGCACACAAAACGTTGTTACTTTAATGGTAGTTAGGTATGCACTTGCATTTATATGCTTTCAAACTGCTTGATGGGCAGGAGCTGGGACAAATAGCAGGAGCTCACCTCCTCCTGCAGTGCTTGGGTCTTGAACTGGGCTGTCAGTTTCCAGCTGACAAGCTGAGCATCTTTTAACTAGCCATCACAGCCCATATACGTTCTTCAGAGCTGAAGAAGCTTCTTGGATGAGAAGCAAAATGTCTTCAAAGAAAAAAACCCAGAAAGTCTAGTTTCCTCTCGGAAAAAAAGCACCTTTGGGCAACCATGACCTGGATGACTGAGAATCTCCATAGACATTGTTCAAAACACAAATGCTAAGGCTATGAGCAGGACTGAAACTTCTATTGTAGGAATCCCTTGCAAAAGACAAAAATAGGATTGCCAAAAGAAGACTTGCTGGTTGGCAGATCTAGGGTCAAATCCAAAACTTTTCCAAAAGGCCCACACCAGCTCACAAATAGTTTTACCATGTAAGATTGCCTCAGGTTTTGCCTAAGCTTTGACCTGGCGTAGCGCTTGGGGTGGAGTAGCCTTTGCATGCCTTCCAGACTATATCATCGAATATCATTTGGTGCCATTGTGGAGATTTCAGCAACAGGTCAAAATTCACATCCCCTTAAAAGTCTGTAGAGATTCATAGTCATCCAAGTCATGGTTGTCCCAAAGGTACTTTTCCAGGAGGCAACTGGTCTTTCTGTTGATTTTTCTTTGAAAAAGTTTCACTTCTCATCCAAGATGTTTCTTCACCTCTGACTTCCATTCCACACCCTCCAAAATCAGAGCTGAAAAAGCATCTTGGATGAGAAGCGAAATATCTTCAAAGAAAAAACAAGAAAGTCCAGTTGCCTCCTCAAAAAACACCTTTGGGGTTTTTGGCATTCTTTCTACTCACCGCTTTCCCTCCTAACAGACAGGAAGCAGCAAGTGAAGCTAGGCAAAATCACATCTGATACCTGTACAATTAGCACAGTGGCCCCCCAAGACTGTGTGCTTTCTCCATTTCTCCCTATATACCAATGACTGCATCTCAGACGATCCATCTGTTAAAATACTGAAGTTTGCTGATGACACAATAGTGATTGGCCTCATTCGAGATGACAAATCCACACACAGACAGGATGTTGTACAACTTGCTTCGTATTGTAACTGGAACAATCTGGAACTGAATACACTCAAAACCATAGAAATGGTGGTAGACTTTAGAAGAAACCCTCCCATTATACCACCTCTTACAATACAAGTGAACACAGTATCAACAGTAGAGACCTTCAAATTTCTAGGTTCTACTATATCACATGACCTGAAATGGACACCTAACATCAACACGTCATCAAAAAAAGCACAACAAAAAATGTTCTTTCTGCACCAACTCAGAAAGCTCAAACTGCCCAAGGAGCTGCTGATACAGTTCTACAGAGGAATTATTGAGTCTATCATCTGCACCTCTATAACTGTCTGGTTTGGTTCTGCAACCCAACAGGACAGACACAGACTTCAGAGAGTAATTAGGACTGCAGAAAAAACAGTTACTACCAACCTGCCTTCAGTCAGGGACCTGTATACTACATGAGTCAAAAAAGGGCTGTGAAAATATTTACAGATCCCTCACATCCCAGACATAAACTGTTTCAAATCCTTCCCTCAAATGATACTATAGAGCACTGCACACAGAACAACTAGACACAAGAACAGT
Organism: Pseudonaja textilis; assembly: GCF_049901715.1. Classification (NCBI taxonomy): domain Eukaryota; kingdom Metazoa; phylum Chordata; class Lepidosauria; order Squamata; family Elapidae; genus Pseudonaja; species Pseudonaja textilis. Next base: position 90,643,628 of record NC_141990.1, read on the forward strand.
TTTTTTCCGGAACACCATAACTCTGCTAAACAAATAATTCCCTCAACACTGTTCAACTATTTACAAAGTCTGCACTACTATAGTAGCACTACACTATCTTGTCATCACTCCTTATCACCCATTCCCTCCCACTTGTGACTGTATGACTGTAACTTTCTTGCTTGTATCCTTATGATTTATATCAACTGTTTCCTAGTATGATTTGATTGATTATTGTACCCTATGACTACCATTAAGTGTTGTACCTTATGATTCTTGATGAATGTATCTTTTCTTTTATGTATATTGAGAGCATTTGCACCAAGACAAATTACTTTTGTGTCCAATCACACTTGGCCAATAAAGAATCCTATCCTATCCTATCCTATTGATCCTTCTCCAATCCAGCGCCCCTGCACTCTTAATCACAGTTAATTCTGCCTAACTGGTAGGACCGGGCTTATTTTAGGCCCATCAAGTAGACTCTCTTTATCACGTCAGTGGTTAGAAGGAAAAAGCTACAACTAGGTGTGTTTGAGCGCGGCGGTCCCAGAAATAAATCTAGCCTCCCTTTCAGTGGAGAGCTTGAGCGATTCACTGGGGCTCCGAGTAGAAATGGTCCCTCGGGCATGACTGGGCGACCGCACGCGCGCTCTGCCGCCCTCTTGGGAGAGCCGGAATGACGGGAGGGCGCGTGAGGCAACGGCAGGCGGAGGAAAGCCGCCACAATCGCAGCTGAGCGCCTGCCTGCCTGTTCCTCTCATCCCGCTTGGCATTAGCGGCGGCGGCGGCGGCAGGACCGAGAGCTGGTCAGCGTCGTTCGGGCAGGGGAGGCGGCAGAGCCAAGCAGCCCCAGGGGCCTACTTTCGTTGTCTTGTGCCTCGTTCTCCGAGGGCGCCAGAAGGCGCAAAAAAGTCAAGGAAAGCGTTGGAGACCTCTGGAGTTGGAAAGCTCAGCCAGGCTCCTCGGACTCTCCTTGGATCCCCGAGGTGAGGAATCCCGCCTGGATGGTTACCGTGGTGACCAAGCTCGTGCATTATCTGCACCTCAGGTAAGGAGTCACGTAGGCAGCCAGCGGCTGCTGCCCTCGGCTAGCTGGTTGCCGGCGAGCCCCTTTCTATAACTTCCTTCCCACGTTATATATTGCTGTTTCTCCGGCACTCCCATCCCTCCTGTTTCAATCTTTCTTTCTGGCAAACTTTTTTTTTTCTGATACAGTATAATACCCGCGCTATTTGCAAATAACTCAGGAAAACTCTCCGATACTGTGAACTTCAGTCTACAGTACTTTCGTAAGATCACACTGCAGGCTATCCGTTCCGTCACTAAGGACCAAATATTGATTTGAGAGTGGGGAGCTGTGATCAGGAGGCTAGCGCTTAAAAAGAAAACAAAGATGTCAGCACCTTCCTGAAGGGATGAATGCATGGCAATAAAATCAGCAATGCAGCAGAGAGAGAAAATAAAAGCTTAATTTCTTTCCTTCCACTGCTTTCCTGATTAAAAATCAACACATTCGCTCAATGAAAGTTGTCTTTTGGAAGAACACAAGTATCAGATGGATATTATGTTTGACTGAGGATCTTTTTTTGTGGCAATTTAGTATCAATCCAGGGTTACTAGTAAACACATTCTGGAGGCGTATGTCCTTAAATGGGGCATTGCTCTTCTTTTCAATTATACATTCTGCATAAGGATACTCACAAGAGTATATGTAAGTGCAACTTAGAAAATCAAGATTCTTTCATATAAAAAGAAATATAACATGTTTTGTTACAGAACTACAACATGTGGCTGATTTTTCACACTGACTCATTAAGTGAGGATGATTCCAAGTGAGGATGTTATATTGGCATACATGCAATATTTTCTTTAAACAACCCCAGCAGTTTCAATATTGTTGAATTCTCTGTTCATTTGCTTGCCTAAAGTTCTACCATCTAGAAAGGCATGAATATTCAGAAAAGAAAAGAATATATTTCAAGTCATGGATATTTCCACAATTCTGAGAATTCACACACAATTTCAACAGTGGCAGTAAATGCGATCTTTAAACTTTGACAATGATAAGACTGTTAGGTATGTTCCAAAGATCTGGATTTTAAACTTTTCTTCCTTTAATGTCACATCATAAACTGTTTTGCAAAATCTCCTTAATTTTAACAAGCCTGATTATTGAGAAATACTATTGAAAACCCAGCTATCCATTATGTTTTAGCTATCTGAAAAAAATTAACTCTATATCTCAGGGGAATAATTCAGCTGTTTTGATATATTCATGAAAAACTGAGTAAGATCTCAATATCTTTTCTGTATTTCATAAGTTATAAATGTTTGAAGTATCATCTTATAATTTCCCATGTTGAATATTGTCAACACTGTTTAGACTATAAAGATCCAAAATATAAATTATATGTATAGTTAGGTTACAAATAAAAAAGTTGTTTCTTTATCGGCACATCAGTTACATATAGATGTTTTAACATTAACATTAAATATTCCATAAGCATAGGTAACATTGTAAGCTGAGATATTCAATTTATTTAAACTATTCTTATTAGTTAGACCTATGTTTGTAATCTTCTCATGATTACATAAATCCAGGAATATTTGCCTTACTAATAGTATATAAAATATTTAGTTCTACCATTTATGCTGCCTTTATGTCTATTCATTCAGAGTAGTTGCATTTCCTCTTATAAAAACTCAAAATTTCTGTCCCAATTCCCACCAACCCACCTTTAAGTTTCTCCAAGTTTCTGCTTTTGCTCCGCACATACCAATTCCCTTCATTCATGCTTTGCTTATATATCCTGTTGTCCAATTTCTCCTACTAGAACACATCAAGCACAGGTAGACCCAAACATTCAAAAAGTATTTCACATATAGAAAAAAAATTGCTAAGGGAAAGAAGTACAAGACTGAAAAAATAAAGAAATTACTTTTGATTTAAAAATTTCCATTTATTGAATATGAGTCTTATTGCCATTGATTTTTAAAAATATATCACCATGGGCATTCCTGAACAGAAGACTAATTCAGACAATACTTGTCTTTCTTCACTGTTTTCTCTAAATGAAGGATTCTTGACTATAGGTACCAACCAATAAAAAAAAATAGAACCTCATTACATTAATTTCATTTAGTGTTAATTTGTGATTATCTGAACTCCCAAAAGTAAAAAGTGCATTTAGTGCACATTAAGCCTAATTAGTAGTCTGTTTTAATATGTTAATATCTGATTATTTTCCTGAATGTAGAAAGATAGCCAGATTTGTGTAGGTATACGTTTATAGCTATGCATGTGTATCTGTATGTATATATGTATATGTACATATAAATACACACACAAACACATAGCACGCATGCTTACACACACATTATGGTTGTTAGCCAGATATTAAATTATATTTCAGAAATTTGACATCTGGCTCCTAATTACTTTTTAAGGCATGAGTTTCCTATCGCAGGAGTTGCCAACCTTTTGGATCTCAGGGATCACCAAACCCATAATTTCAAATCCCAGGGACCACTAACCAGTTCTGTGGATGTGGCCTAATTTGTGGGTGTGGCTTGGTGGTCATGTGACTGGCTGGGCATGGATTGTATGTAAATATTATAAATATTTATATAAATATTGATTTTTTTTTATAAAAAAGAGCAACTTTTACCCAAAATCAGGCAAAGCAGGCAGGGAGATTGAGTTGCTCACAGAATCATCCAGTGATCTATCTATCTGCCATCGGCTACCTGTCACATAAAATTTGCTTGCTGTGAGTCTGCACTGAATAATGGAACCTTCAGTCCTAAGGGAGGTTCAACTGTGCTTAAAAGCAGAGCCGAAGATCAAAGACTAGCTAAAAAGCAAGAAATCCAACCATTTCCTGCTTCCTAGTTAATATAAATCTCCTGGCACAGCAGAACAGCTGATGGTCAGAAAAAGGAAAAATTTAGTAGGCAAGTTTGCCAGGTCAGGAGTGAGTGGGTGGAGAGGGTTCCCGTGGGCCATGTGGGCGGCACAGCTTTGTGTTTCTGCGCAGCCTGGATTTGGGGGGGGGTGTTCTGGGGGTAAGATTTCTCTGTGGCCCACCAAAATTTTCTCAGGGCCCACCAATGGGCCGCAGCCCACTAGTTGGCAACCACTGTCTGTCATATACGTACTGTGATTTACAAAGTAATGCTTAATGGTTCAGATAATGACTATAGAATCTGTTATACCAGGGATGTCAAACTCAAGGCCCAGGGGCTGGATCTGGCCCATAGGATGCTTAGATCTGACCCATGTGGCCACCCTAGAAACAGCAAAGGGCCAGCCCGTAGTGCCTCTGCCAGTGACAACAGAGCTCGGGAGAGCCGTGCATGGCCCTCCCGAGCTCCATTTTCAGTGGCAGAGGGTTGCAGGATGCCATTGCAGCTGAAAATGGAGCTTGGGAGCCTGTTTTTGCTGGTAGAGCACTCGGGCCACCACAGGTGGCCCCAACACAAGTGATGATGAACTGGCCATGCCTACCCTGGCCAGGCCCACTGTGGGCCCCCCAAAGTCAAACACAACCCTGATGTGGCCCTTAATGAAATCAAGTTTGACACTTCTGTGTTATACCATTGCTGCTTCTAGAGAGTAAGCAGTGTGGGTTTTTTTGTAGCAAAAACAATCCAGAATTTTGTGGTGTTTTAAAGGTGTGTGTGTGTGAGAGAGAGAGAGAGAGAGAGAGTGGGGGTGGGGGAGAGAAGGAAAGGGAGAGATTATGAATGTGATATTTTATTTATTAATCAATTTTATGTAGCCTCCCACTTCACTGAAGGTGACTGGGTAGCGCACAATGAGTTGAAACCACATATAAAAACCCACAAATAGAAAATATATATTTCTCCCATGAGCTGTTCGGAGCATCCAGAAGTGGGAGGTGCTTCAGACTCTTCTGGAAAGGCTGGGCTTAAAACTCCGGGACACTCCTCCTCCTCCACGGGACACCTCCTCAGTGTCCCCCAGTTTTAGCTCAGCCTTCATGGTAAGAGGTTGTGCACTCCCTGACTGGAACGGTTTCTGATTCAGCTAGTCATGATTCAGGTTTGCTCTTGGATTAATTCGGCTTGAAAATTTTTTCCCCTATTAATCTGGCGATTTCAAGGCTTGTGGCTCTATTAGGTTATCACCCCAATCAGTTGAGAGCAGCTCTTTGTGACTGGCGGAGCCTGCCACTTCACAGGCAGTCTGAGACGGCTGCTTTAGGCAATTAGCCTATCTAATTCCCCAATCGTCTTATCTTTGGGATCTTGCTGGAACGCTCGCAGCCGCGGCTCACTTCTCCTTACAGGATCATTTGTCTGACATTTTAGAGAGTCAGCAGCAGTGGCTCTTTAAACTGCTCAGGCATTTAACATCGGAGTTTCTGTCTTCCCACCTTTTTAAACGGCTAGCTTCAAGTTCACACCTAAATATTACAGGTGCCATTCCCCACTGGTTTCCCTTCCTGGGGACCAGGGCAAGTACTTTCTCACTCCACTTTCCTGGGATTATTTCTCTCTTAGCCTGATGGCATTGGATAAGCAGGCTAGTCCTTAAACAGGAATTGCTTTTGGATCGTTACATTGGAGCGAAGCCTCAAGTGCCATTTCAAACAGTGGGACGTTTTGACAGGAAAGGATCCATCCAGGACCTGTATAGCTGGTTTCCCTTGTTGGGGACCAGGGATCCTGAATATTTCTTGCTTGGAGTGCTTGGGGGGTTTCCCTTGCTGGGGACCCTTAGATACTGTTTCCCATATATATGGGCTTACATACAGATATAGTCATATGTATATATATGTGTGTGTTTGTATATCTATATATCGATATTGATATCGATATCGATATATAGATATAGATATAGACTTACACTCCTGGTGAAGTGCCCTACTTTCAATCACAAAGGTAGGCACCACCCCTAAGTACTAATAATAATAATAATAATAATAATAATAATAATAATAAAAGTTAGAGACATGAGATTCAGTCCTCCACAATGGAAAGTGACTACTCTCCAGTCCATTCTGCTCAGCATCAGAGAGAACGATGTCCTGACTTCTATAGATCTGACAGAGGCTTATCTACATATACCAATTAGACCTGCTCACTACAAATACCTTAGATTTTGCTATTGTGATCGGCACTACGAATATATCGCCCTACCATTCGGTCTGGCTTCGGCCTCTAGGACTTTTACCAAGGCCCTAGCGGCTTTGGCTGCCTCCCTCAGGATCAAATCTATTCATTTACAATATTATCTGGATGATATTTTAATTTTGTCATCTTCCAGACATCAAACAAATTTGGATACCAAGATTACTCTGGAGACCCTTCAAGGTCACGGCTTTTCCATAAATTGGGATAAAAGCCATTTGATCTCTAGGTTAGTTCATTTAGGGGCAGTGATAGATACCGTAGAGGGCAAGGTTTTTCTCTCTCAGGACAGGTTGAATAGTAACCAGTCTTTGGCCAGAGAGATCAGAGCCTTAAAGAGGGTTTCCCTGGCAGTTCTGTCTCAACTGTTAGGGAAACTGATTTCTTGTATTTCCATTGTGCCTTGGGCTTGATTCCATTCCAGAGATCTGCAATGGTTCCTGCTACCTTTCCAGTGATCTGGAAGAGCCACTTCCAACGTCCGGATAAAGGTACCGCACAATGTTCTCCGATCGCTCCGCTGTTGGTCAGAAAACACAATAAACAAGGGGTGTCCTTCCAAGGAAACTTGCAGGGCAACGATCACAACTGACGCCAGCCTGGTAGGATGGGGAGCTCACTTCCAATCCCACACTGCACAGGGAATTTGGACTATTTCCAAACAGTCACAAAGCATCAACCTGTTGGAGCTGCGAGCAGTACATCTGGCATTACGCAGTTTTCTACCCCTTTTCCAATCATGCCACATTCTAGTCTTGACAGACAATATCACAACCAAGGCCTACATAAACAGACAGGGGGGTACCCACTCCAAACTTCTGATCTGGGAGATGGCCAGGTTGTTCAAGTGGGCCGAGGCCAATCTGTTGTCGCTCAAGGCAGAGCACATAGCAGGGGTCTTAAACACACAAGTGGACTGGCTCAGCAGGGCCTCGATAGATCAGGCAGAGTGTCCCCTACACCTGTCTCTCTTCCAGGAAGCAGTGCGGAGGTTTGGGCAACCGGTGTTCGATCTATTTGCCTCTCCCCGCAATGCCCAATTGCCCCAGTATATTTCAAGGTACCTGACTCAGGAGGCGGAGGCCGTCAACTCTCTGCGATGTCAGTGGCCTCCCGGACTTCTATATGCATTTCCTCCACTCCCTGTAATACCCAGGTTGATCCAGAAGTTATTGCAGGAACAAGTGGAACTGATATTGGTTGCCCCTTACTGGCCCAGGCGAATGTGGTTACAGGACCTGTCGAGAGAACAACCTTGGAAAATTCTACCATCGAGGGTTTCCCTCTCGCAAGGGCCGGTACTTCACCCGGACCCACAATGGCTCAGCCTAGCCGTATGGAGGTTGAGCGGAACTGTTTAAGGACCCAACGGATTTCAGAGGATGCCATTGCCACCATACAAGCATCCAGACGGTCCTCTACAAACCGTATATACGAGGCCACGTGGTCCGCTTTCTGTCGCTGGTGCTGGGGGCCTACAATCGACCCAGCTGTCCCATCAATAGGACAATTATTGGACTTTTTACAGGAGGGGTTGACCAAGGGCCTATTTCCAAATACTTTACGCAGATAGGTGGCGGCCTTAGCCTTGTTGATATCCTGGGGTGACCTTCATTCCATAGTGCACCATCCACATATCTGCAGCTTTCTTAAGGGTGCTGCAAACTTACGACCTCCTGTAATTCACCGCTATCCCACTTGGGAGCTCAACAAGGTGTTAACCGCACTTACAACTGGCCCGTTCGAGCCTTTAAGAACCGCTAGTCTCAAATTCCTGACATAATTGTGATCACATCAGCAAGGAGGATTTCTGAGTTGGCAGCATTGTCGATGAGAAGGGACCTGTGCGTGTTTCATGCAGACAGAGTGGTTCTCAGATTGGATCCATCATTCATCCCTAAAGTAAATTCAACCTTCCACAGAGCGCAGGAGTTGGTGCTTCCAAATTTTTGTCTGAAACCATCTCATAGACTGGAGCATCAATGGCATCGACTTGACGTTCGAAGGGCATTAAGCATCTATCCAGACCACACAGCGGCATTTCGAAAATCTGAGGCTCTATTCCTATCCTTCAACCCATCTACTTTAGGACACAGGGTGTCGTCGACGACCATTGGTAGATGGTTGAGAGCCACCATAGCTAAAAGTTACAAATGCCAGTCCATCTCAGTTCCTAAGGGCATTACAGCCCACTTGACAAGGAGTGCGGCAACATCAGCAGCATGGGCCACTTGGGCTTCCATAGATGAAATCTGCAGAGCAGAGACTTGGGCTTCACCGTCGCCCTTTGTCAGAAATTATAAAATTGATGTCTACACCTCAGGGGATGCTTCATTTGGCAGAAGAGTCCTGCAGAGGGTCCACAGAGTTTAGGAGTGGATTTCGATCCAGATGGAGTCCCTCCCTAAGGACAGGCCAAGCTTTGGTATGTCCCACTTCTGGATGCTCTGAACAGCTCATGGGACAAAGGGCATTGGTACTTACCTGATACGCCCGTTCTCTGTGAGCTGTGAAGAGCATCCAGCCCCATCCATTTCTTTCTGTCTGGTGGGGTTCCATTCTGGTCAGGGATCTAGATTAGGTGATGAGTCCCGGACTTTGGCTCTTTGCAAAACTGAGGGATGCTGAGGAGGTGTCCCATGGAGGAGGAGGAGCGTCCCGGAGTTTTAAGCCCAGCCTTTTCAGAAGAGACTGAAGCACCTCCCACTTCTGGATGCTCTTCACAGCTCACAGAGAATGGGCATATCAGGTAAGTACCAATGCCCTATATTGAACAATCATATTAATTTTAAGGCTTTTAAGCTGTCCTTTTATATTCTGCATTTCCAGTTCCTACAGCTGTTAAGCAGCATAAATTATGAGTCTATCCCAAAATATCTTTTATTCACTATTGCATCTGTGAGCCAAAATTGGGTTATCTGAAATGCTTCTCACATTGGTGTCCTCTGGTTTTCTCTGAAAGTAAATTGGAAATACTGTACCATGAAACAGATGGAATAAAACCAATACATATTTTATATAGTGCCAGATATGTTGTAGCTGTAACTAATTAGACTATGCTATATATTCGTTTTCTTATGGCTAATTATACTCTGTATGTAAAGATTTTTATCATCTCCTTAAATAAGGCCATGTGACCGAACTGTCCAACTCACACTAGAAACAGGGAGAAAAACACTGATACACTTAAACAGGACTAACAAAACTGAAGGATTTTATAAAACAAGCAATGGGGTACATTATATAGACAAGGTGGAATTTCTTTACATAGGCCTGTAATCTTGTGTTTCCTAACTTCGCATTTGCTAGATGCAATTTGAGATTGCAGTGTTTAAAATTTCTAGTCAACATGGCTCAATTTGTTGCTGAAACATATGTGAATATGTACCTACTATGCAGATATTATTCAAGCTTATGTAACAGAGCATGATGATGATGTTTGCTTATCTTCAAAAATACAAGCTGACCTTGTACATAGATGGTGACAAGAAAAAAAGAATATAGTAAAATGTAACTATATTTTAAGTTTGATACAGAATTAGAAAGGAAGGTTTTGTTTATGATATAAACCTCTTTTTATTTTAATACTCAAGGTGGTTTACAAGAATAAAAAACCAATGTAAAACTTAATAAAATTAATGCAATTAAAATCAACACAAGTTAAACTTCATTATTAAAATAATTAACTATTAAAAATTGGAAGAGATGCCTTCACTCTTCTTTCTAAATACTTTAAAACTGAGAGAATCGATTCTTGGAATAATTGGACTGATAGTAATAGTATAAATTATGGTAATGAATGTATTAAAGTCATGATTATTAGTCATATTAAATATATTCTACCAAGTTTAGACTGAATTTCCAGAAAATAACAAAAAAATCTCTATTCAGTTTTTTGCCACACTTTTCTGTTTACCATGGCTTTAGCAATTCCATTCTGAATTTGTTTTTATTCTGTGATATTTTATAGTCTCCCTCAACATATTTTATTAATTTAATAAGTAGCTGAAGAATCATTTTAACATGGCTTGTTGAATAAGCTATAATAATCTAGCTCATACATCAGGCCAAGGCAGGCCAAGGCATGATTTACAATCCACAATAGTTCGGTTAAGTGATAAGGCAAAATGAAACAAAACTTATTATGAACCAAGCTAATTAATAGACATCTAAGATTATTTTAGATTATTCTACTTGCAAGGATTTTGGTAATTCTCATCAGAAAAAAAAAGAGTGAAAGAGACACACCAACACATAGATAACTTTATTTAGAGTTTTATATTGCTTTCTATGAGGTTGTAATTGCCAGCAAATATATCTGGGTGTTTATATCAATGGCAAATTCTATTTAGTCTCAAAAACATTCTCCTTATGTGGGCCTTCATAATTTTATAGCAGATACCATGAACCTCAAAATCAGATTTTGCATTTACATTTTATTTGATTTGTCAATTGCTTACAAGATCCAGGTATAAGAATAAATATAGTTTTGAATACATGAGATAGATACTTATAAGAAAAATAAAAAACAATAGGACAGGGACAGTAGGCACGATTGGTGCGCTTATGCACGCCCCCTACAGGCCTCTTAGGAAGGGGGTGAGGTCAATAGGTTTGGGGAAGAAACCATAGAGTCAGGCAGAGTATTCCAAACATTGACCATTCTGTTTACTCATCTAATTAACTGGTAACAATAAACATCAAGTAAATGACTAGATATGAGCCACTCTATAGGAAAGCATTTCAATACATTGCCTGATTCATAAAATCATTGCAGTTTAAATTTACATGCAACCTTTGTAATACCAGTTAGCTTTGCTAATTATGTATGTTAAATCAACAGGAGAAGGCTAAATATGTGCTTGCCAAAATCCCAACAATATTGAAATGCAAATTGGGTATAAATGAAAATAAAAGCATTTTATATTTTTAATATACATTTATTCTGAATACAATTAAAATATGTTTACATATAATTAAATAAATTCACCAGGAATGTGAAAGGTTACTTGTGAACAATAAACAAAGGAGACAGAAGCAGATAGAACAGAAAGCAAATGACTAATGCAAGAAACAATAAACAAACAAAACAAAGATGGGGCAATTTAAAAAAACACCACACACACAACAGGATATTAGCTGCTATTGTTAGCAAAAATTCTAATATAGCAACTTATTGTCCTATTCAGGAAAGAAATGTGATAATACAAACAGCAGTACTACATATTCCATACTCATTTGTCTCCAGATTAGTTGAGAAGATCTGAAGTAAAAAGCAAACAGTTCAATGCTGTAAAGCAAGTTGGACTTCACGGAAGATAGGGGATGGATCAGTGGCTAAGCCTTGATGGCAATGTAACTCTGCCGGGAAAAAGTCTAGTGGGCTTCCTTGTGCATTGGTCATTGGCCATTGTGAGAACAGATTGAAAGATTAGGTGGACCAGAGGTTTGATCCTGCAAAGCACTGCTTGTGTTCATGTGCACACTGTCCTGGACTTGTCAATATAGAAAAAAAAAATGGAAGTGTAGGGATCAGGCATTGTTTTTTTTTCCTTATTTGGAATCCAAGTTCTTGAGTACTATAAAAAAAGGTTACATTCCCCTTCAGACTCATCTTTATTCCTGGTGACATCATGAACTCATCCTTGTCATTTTCTCAGTCACAATATGGAAATGCTTTGCTTTTCAAGGACTTTTTTTTTTTTTTTGCTCTTCAGACTTTCTTACAGCTCTGAGATTTCTTGATGGTGTCAGTCCAAGTAATAACTAGATGATTGCATGCTCAGCATTTTGGAACCAGCAAAATTTTGATCCTAGCTGAGCACAAACATTTAAATTACTTGCATGAGATTTCAATAAATATAATGCCAATAATAGCAGAGGATCTTGTCTTTTGAATTTATTCTGGAACACTGAAGCAGTAGTTCACAGTGGTTCTCTTGTGATGTATAGAAAATACATGGAAGATAAAACAATTGGAATCCATTTCACTCTGAACGGCATTAGTTCTAGATTAAAATGTGACATGTACATTTTCTGTTAAATATATAGAGGGTAGTTTGCCCTGCCAGTTGGGGGTAGGGGTGTGGTTTTCTCTTTGGTAGATCTTTAATTAGCGTATTGTTTTCTACTTGATTGTACTTAAACTTCTGTATATAAACAGGCAGCAAACCCTAACTTACTCATACTGATAAGGTTGCCCAATTGGTTAATAAAATGTCTGTAAACAAACAAGTAAGCTTAGAGGGTAGTAAGGCTATCACACTTCAACCCTGAGCTGCAGATATTCTCTTCTATTGGAACAAAAATAGCAAAGTAATATATGTGCATCTGTTTCATATTGAGAAAATAGGTAGCAACACTTTCTGTGCAACAAGAGAAAGTTAGTAAGTGAACCAGAGGGATGAAAGAGTCTTTACCTTAATGGTGTTTGCTGATAAATGTATATCGATCAGGTTTCCAGGATTCTGTAACCTTTTTAAAAATGAAATCTTGAGATCTAGTTTTTTTTTTTTGTGATCAGCTGTTAGAGCCCTGTCCCTGAACTTCTCCCAATGCCTTATGAAGCAACAGCTCTGTTGCACTGGTTGTATATCCTCTACAACTTCCTCTGTGTTTCTTTCACCTTTTGCAAGCACCAGAGGAATCTAACAGGAGGTTGTAAGATGATGTGAAAATCTCACTGAGGCAAATTAATTCAATATTAAGCCGTTAAAGCCAAGATTTAAAGTTACATTTGCTGTACCAGTGGACACAATACTAAATATATAGGATCTATCATATCCTTCCCTTCTAATCTTTGGAAAAAGAGCTAACACACGAGTTTGAAAAGTTATGAATCATTCTTTATTCAACTTTAGGAATAGTCTCAGAACTCTTTCCTTGTCTTCGTTAGAAGCTCCAATCTTCTATTGACAGTAGATTTGAAAAAATAAAGCCAACAGTCCTAGAGAGCATCAGGTTGGGAAAGGATGGCTTATTAAATAAGATGCTTGAGCACAGATTCACTATACAACTTCAAAATGTCTTACATTTTGAGTCCTATTGATGCTAAACAACAAGAATAATGGCAGAAGATTGGAGAAGCTATAATCCAAAACATGCACTATCCTAGCTTGCTTATCCCTGTCATAGTAGTTCTTTGGATGTCCATTTAGGAATTTGATTTTGTACCCTAGTGAATCCTCTAAAATGTGGCTTCTAGAGAACTCCCCATTCTGATGCCAAGTTGTAGGTTTTGATACAAATTAAATGCTTGTCATGCCACTTTCCTTTTTTTTATTTTTCCATAGAATCTAACCCCTGGCAAGCCACTCAAAGATCAAATGTGACTCTCTACTCAAGGAAAACTAGGCACCCCTAGGCTAGTGGAAAATTATGATATAACCCACAGGGCTCATTCTGTGAGATTTTGCTGGCTAATTTGTCTCCCATGAGATTTAAATACCTGGAGATAGTCCAGACTCCAGAAGTTTGCAAAGACATGCCTTTGGTATGCTAATTATCCCTTTCCATCTGATTCAGGTGAGGCAATCAAAGGGCATATTGGCAGCTGGAAGCAATCTTTATAAAATAGAGACAATTAGAGAGTCCCTTCCCTGCAGAGAGAGAATATTACTATTTGTTTCAGGTGTCTCTGAGTTTTGGTTAAAGCTCAGACTAGCAACCTTATTTAATTGAGGGCCATAACCGACTAATCTGTTGGTAGTTACATCATTGCATGCTTATGGAGTTTGTAATTAAAGCCAACAATAAAGGAAAATGGACATTTTTCTGTTTCAGATAATTTTTTTCCTGTTTTTTTTTCTGAACACCTTTTATCTCACTCCTGCCAGAGAGCAGGCTGGTAAAGAAGTGATAGAGCATTTTTTACTACAGAGTTGCCTTGGTCTCTTGCAAAGGACTTTCAAAGTGAGCCGGAGAGCCTGTAGCTTCCAAGGTCCCAGTTTTCCTGCTCTAAAGCAGGGGGCGCCAACTGGTGGGCCGTGAGAAAATTTTGGTGGGCTGCAGAGAAATCTCAACCCCAGAGCATGACCCAAAGCAATTAATCCAGGCTGCGCAGAAACACAAGGCTGCACTGCCCACATGGCCTGCGGGAACCCTCCCCACCCACTCACTCTTTACCTGGCAAACTTGCCTGCTAAATTGCTATTTTTCCTTTTCCCGACTATCAGCTGTTCTGTTGTGCCGGGAGATTTAGATTAGCTAGGAAGCAGGAAATGGTTGGATTTTTTGCTTTCTAGCTAGTCTTTAGATCTTTGGCTCTGCTTTTAAGCACAGCTGAACCTCCCTTAGGACTGAAAGTTCTATTATTCACAGCAAGCAAATTTTATGTGACAGACTCATGTAGCTGATGGCAGATAGATTGATCACTGGATGATTCTGTGAGCAACTCAATCTGCCTGCCTGCTTCACCTGATTTTGGGTAAAAGTTGCCCCTTTTTATAAAAAATTCAATATTTATATAAATATTTATAATATTTACATACAAGCCATGTCCAGCCAGTCACATGATCATCAAGCCACACCCACAAATTAGGCAGTGCCCACAGAATCAGTTAGTGGTCCCTGGGATTTAAAATTATGAGTTTGGTGATCCCTGAGGTCTAAAAGGTTGGCAACCCCTGCTCTAAAGGACCAATGTCTCCATGTGGAGCAGCTGCTAGGTCAGATTTGTGTATAAAACATTAGTAAAGGCCTACATTCTGTGACATGAATGATAGTAAAATAACAAAGAATCCAAATTAGATAGATCTATGTAAAGTGTCTCTTTATCTGTTGAATACATACAACAAACATGAATGAATGTAGCACAAATGGTGAATCACTGCCTAGCAACCAGAGCAATCTTTTTTCCCCTTTTCTAACCACCTGTTTAATTGTTGATGAATGGAGGAAACCATTATCTCCTGGTTACTAAATGTCTCCTGTCATTGTCAGGGAACAATGAAGTTTTCAATTCCAGGACATTTCAGCTTCATTAACATTCATTTCATTTACATTCAGATTCAGATTCAAATTCTAGAATGTTTACAGTGGGAAGAAAAACCAAATTTACTAAAAAATTTAAACCAAATCTGTCTCTTCAATAAAGGAAGAGTCTGATTTGTTCTATACGGTTAGGAAAATAATGGTAGAATGAGTTTGATTTGAAGTATCACAGAATACATACTGCGAAAACATACATATGTACTTTCTAAGGGGGTAGCATAAAAATGTTGTAGGTAGCTTTATGCCTATTTTTATAATTGACACTTATTAAATTTCTATGAAGATTGGCAATCATCCAGGTCATGATTGTCCCAAAGATGCTTTTTTATTTTATCAAAAGGCAACTGGATTTTTTTGGTTGTTTTCTTAGAAAATGTTTTGCTTATCATCCAAGAAGCTTTGAGAGGGAAAAAAAAGCACCTTATGGGACGTTTACTAAATTAGTCTAGTTAGTACTGAGTGTATTGACTGATCCCGTACTTACATGTTCTAGATTAGAACACTTACCAGGTTAGTTTTGTTGTAGCAGACAAAATCATTCTATTGAACTTTGATTCAGAGAAATTCCAGAGTCACCCCAAATAACTTAGGTGTCAGCTCTGGATCCATTTTGAATTAGATTTAGGGCTGCCACAAGGGGGGATCGACAGCTTCTTTCACCAGAGCTCAAGGCCGAGTCGCTGGAGTTTGCGGGAGTTCAGAATGGAGGTGGATTGGAGAATGTGACTTGAGGATCATCAACAAGGACTGGATTTGAGCTTTAGTGTAGCAGGGGAAAACGTGAGAAATCAGATTAGTTTTCTCCAAATGCGCCAATATGACTTCTCTAATAAATTCTTACTTGGATGGACTTTGTTTCTGAGTGAGGAATTTGGGATGGAGAATTTGGTTGGAACACTGACATTTGGCTTGCAAAAACAATGTTTGAATATGTTGACTACAGCATCATTCAAACAAAATTATGATTATGTATAGTACCCTGGCTTCACATGACAGATGGGGTAGTGAATAGTTCATGTGTGTTGTGTGAAGTTAGACAACTGGATTAATTTAGTAAGTCACAGCTCAGTAAACAATGGATGAACATGTTGTGAGATCACAGCAACTGGGATATAACACTTCAGAAGCATGAATATGCTTAATCTGAGTCTATGAGTCTAAAATCTAAACCGACAATTTGTGAAAATATAGCTGCCAAAAAACAAAATTGATGCTCAGGGTCAAACTAGATATGATGTGAACTGCATGAACTGAGCTTTCTGTTTGTGTAAAGCCTGTAATCCTTTAAGGAGAATTAAGAATTTAAGTAATTTAAATTCTTAAACTTAAATTGTCTGCAAGTAATTATTTAGTTTTTATTAATAAAAAAAGTACCGAACCAGTGCTATGACACTGTGTGTATGTGCCTGGGTAATTTACTACAAAGGATTTATCATTAATTACTGTAAAACAATTAAAAAGCACGCATGTGTAAAACCTATCATTCTATAAACAGAATGTACTAGAAAACGCTTGACCTTTCTGTTTTCCTTCGGTCCACAAATGTCCAAGCTTTCAAGTAAGGTGAAGTAGGAGGTATGGAGATTGATTAAGCCCTTCTTTGAGGGAGATGGGCAGTTTAGAAATGTAACAAAGAAACAAATCATTCAGAAAGCAAGGGAGCACCTTCAGAATGTTATGATTGACACAACCTTAAAAGGAAACAATATATTCTAGAATTCTCCAGAATGGTAGTTTTTACAAATCTATATTAAAAATGTGGGATTTAATTTGTGATAATAATTAATTGTACCCCAAAGCCTGCAGACTTCTGGGGTTTGTCATCAGCCAAGCTGAATAGAAAAACAAAACAGGAAGGGTGAGAAAAGAAATGTGGCAGACATTGGAGCTATCCTTTTAGCAACGAATATTTTAGGTGGACATTGATCAACCACTACAGAGTAGTTTTGGTTATGATAAAATTTCTGTCAGAACTCAGAAGAAGCAGATACATCTTGATGAATTGTCCATTTTGCACAATATTATATAAATATAACAGATAACAGATAATCAGAGTTGGAAGGGACTTTATAGGTCATCTAGTCTAACCCCCTGCCCAAGCGGGAGACCCTACACCATTTCTGACAAATGGCAGTCCAATCTCTTCTTGAAAGTCTCAAGTGATGGCACTCCCACAGCTTCCGAGGGTAAGCTGTTTCATTGTTGATTGTTCTCACTATCAAAAAGTTTCTCCTTATTTCCAGGTTAAATCTCTCCTTGTTCAGCTTCCATCCATTATTCCTTGTCTGGACCTTCGGGTGCTTTAGAAAATAGCTTGACCTCTTCCTCTCTGTGGCAGTCCCTCAAATATTGGAAGATCGCTATCATGTCTCCCCTGATCCTTTTCTTCACTAGACTAACCATGCCCAGTTCCTGTAACTGTTCTTCCTATGTTGTAACCGTTCTTCATATGTTATAAATATATGTAAATATACATTAATTTAGTAAGGTCGAAAGAAGAGCAAGTCTTATGGAAGGCTACTACACTTTGACTTTATTTATTTACATCATGACTAATAACTCTGGATGTTTTAAATTTATGGCAGACTACTGAAAATAACATTATTGCAGAACAACATATTGCAGAATGTAAAATTCTTCCCTGGCTACAATCACTACAAATGCTTTTAGGACTAAGAGACCTTTCTCTCATTTGAACATGGTAGTTAATGGTCAAGTAAGTCAGAAAATGGTAACATAATGAGCTCTCTAGTAGAGGATTTTATTTTTAAAAAGAGCCTAAGTGTGCGGTTTCTGATCTAGAATGGACTTTGGGAGATGTTATCTTTATCTATTTGACTCTTGCGATGTCCTTACATGTACCTTGTTCTTACCATCCACTTTTGTGGCTCCTTATGGTCAAGAAGTAAGAATGCAGTGTTTCTATTTACGATATCCAAGCACATATCCTTAATTCCACTAATCTTATTAGCAATAGTTATAAAAGCAACCACCAGAGAGCACCACCATCCCCTTAAAAAAAGCAAATTGAAGGACAAAGGGTCAATTTAAAACCAGTGTCCTATTTAAATAGAATATACTTATATTGGTGTAAATGATTTGGGCTGCAATTCTGTGCATTCTAAGGGCTATCTCCACTTAAATCCGTTGGCTTTACCTTTAGATAGCTGAATTAGCAAAGCATACTGTAGGCTAGTTATATATGTCCAAGTCCTTTTAAATGTAAACAGAATTCAGCTCTACGGTACTTATTCCTAATGTAACCATAATCCTATAATCCAGTGATACGAAATACAGAACGCTGAAACAATAATAAGTATACAAAAATAGTTCTGTATGCAAGAAGAAACAAATATCCACATTAGCAGAAATAATTATAATAGAAAAAACAAAGCAGTCATGCTCATATAATTGGCAGCCTTTAATAATGACATGTTGCCATATATTGTTTTATTGGTGAATAATCTTGTAATACCTAATATGTAATAAACTACTGAACTATTGAAAGAATCTTTTATAAATAGAAAATGGATTATTTTTCCTCCCACCAAATTCTCTAATAACATATTAGGTACTCTCTGGGGAGGAAAAGTCTGCGTGTACTTTAAAGCTACTTATTCCAGCTTTTTTCATCATAATCCTTTCTTTAACACAGCTATTAACATTTCATACATAACCACAGAAATACAGAGGGCAAGGGTTTAAAACAGTGAATATGTAGACTTGCACAACTTTACAGTTATCAAAGTATTCTATTACATTATTGTTGTGTTTTAACAATCAAGAGGTAACAGCATTGCCAAACAATATTCTAAAATAAATATTGGATAATTCGCAGTATATCTCCACAAGTATGAATGGTTAGTATGTATCACTTTAAACATCATATATTAAGAGGATTATTTAATATCAAGAAAAACTCTGTATATAAAAATACAAAAAGCAAATATGTTTACGTGATAAATTTAATAAAGGAAAATGTGTCAGGAAGGCTTTCTGAGGACTTCACAACTATATTATATCTACTTTGTGTAACTTTATAAATTAATTAGCTTTATGTTCAATGCTTATCCCTAGAATTTGAATGTGAAATCTTATAGCTGACTTTCCTATTCATATCACCAGAAGCTTTAAAATGTATAGATTTTTTTTTAAATAATAAGGTGTTATTAGTTTTGGTAGTAAATATTATACCTTTAGTTTGGAGAGAGAAATTTTTGTGTCAAGTACTTGGATTCCATGTACTTTATTTTTTTTCCTATGATGGTGGCTCCATTTACATCACTTTTTAACACAGGTTTCCAAGACCTTTGAGAATTGTGGAAAACTTAAATTGTGGAGACAAAAACAAGTATTTAGGTCTATATCAGCAAAAGTGCCTTAGGCTCACATGAAGTCAGGGGTGTCAAACTCGTGTCATCATGGCAGCGTCATGTGATATATCAGGACTTTTTCCCCCTTTGCTAAACTGGGCGTGGCCATGGCCAGCATGTGATGCATCTGGCCCGTGGGCTGGTAGTTTGACAGTCCTGAATTAGAGAGTGCCTGACTACATATTGACTCTGGGTGTCTTACAATTAAATAAAAAACAATGAGGAGAAAATCCTGTGCATCTAAATATATCCTATGTACCAGAATCCACTAACGACTGGGGCTCTAACCTCTTACTCTATGCTATTTTGATTTTTAAGAAGACTTTCCTAATCACTATATTATCTGAAGGTTTAAATAGTTTGATTTGAGCTGTGTACAGTTGATTCTATGCTCCCTCCCCTCCAAGGTTCGGAGCCTACTGGAACTAGGCAGCTGATAAATTTAAGTTAACTAATTACAAATATCTGATTAATAGCATGGTACCTATTCTCAATATTTTCATTACAAACTGATAATCAGTCCTATCACATGTTTGGCAGTCACCTTCTCCTTGTAAATCAGAGTAACAGTTCTGGGCTCCAAGAATTCAGATGATCAACAGATGGCAGCAAAGAGTAACACAAGAATCCTTGTTTCCATCTAGTGATCATCCATATTTTGCAGGCAAAATTTAGTAGCTTTAAATCAAGGGTTTCCAAATTAGTGTGTGTGATGATGTGTCCAGCAGAACATGATGATGCATTGTTTAAAAGAAAAAAAATAGATTGGCCTTTGTGAGGATGGACAATTAATGGGAAGATGAAAGGAAGGGAGGGAGGGGGCTATGGTGTTTGGTGAGTGTGCAGTAGATGTCTGTCCTGAATGGCCATGAAAAGATTGGCAACAGATTGCTTGCATAAAGTCCATTGCATATAATGGTTTATATCAGTGTGTATTGGTTGATGAGGCTTTCTGAAGCATCTCAATAAAGCTGCCCACAATTTGGAGAAAGGCAAATGTGACCTTGGTAAGAAGACCTAAGGTAGCCGGTAGCTACCTTATATAAGGCTATCCGGGCATGCTGTGTAGACAGTGGAGGAAGACAGCAGGAAAGGTCAGCCAGGTGCAGCAGGCCCACTGAAACACAGGGTGGTGGAGGCAGCTGGGATCATTGGGTTGTGGCACTGGAGTGCTTGGCACTGGGGATGAAGTGGAGGCCTGGGATTGGGATTGGGAGTGGCTGGTTGAGACTGCTGAAGGCCAGTGATGGGATTCAAAAAATTTAACAACCAGTTCTCTGCCTTAATGAGTTCTTCCAACAAACAGTCCCCTAAACTGCTCAGGAAGTTAACAACCGGTTCTCCAGAACTGGTGTGAACTGGCTGAATCCCACTACTGCTGAAGGCCCTGGGCTTTTATTTCAGCACCAGTACTGTTCTGCTTATTACTCTCTGGATGACAGAGAGACAGAGCAGCTCCACAAAGCATCCATACAAAGTCTCTTTTATTGTTTCATCAGGCATCCTTATCAACTCACAGTTATGACAAGGTTCTTCTTAATGTCCAATCTTTTGCATATCTGTCTTTATGGTGTAGAAAGATAATAAACTCTCATCCCCATGATGATTTGAAGCGGCTGCATGGTAAAGGATTCAGGCAAGAGTGAGGGAGCCTCCCCAACCCAACAAGGGTCAATTCAGTGACCACATGACATGGACTACATTTCCCAGGATACCTTAACTACATTTACAATGATGCATTCCCTTAAGGGGACAGCTCTCAATTCCTAATTAACTATCCCAAATCCCATTAACTCTAAACTGTCTGGACAGCACAAGTACCAATTGCTGCTACCATAGCCGAGTAGTGCTACTGGATAAGGGAGCCAAAAGGGAATCCTTTCTGCCCATCCTTTCTCCAGATGGGGGGAGATGTTCAAGAGGAGGCAGTCCCTTACTTTACTGAAGCTCAGGGACAGGAGATACCAAGATGGGAATGGCTTGGATCAGGGTGCATCCTCACCTAATGACTGGTGGGATTCAATTATCAATGGCAATGGGGACTGTTGGGATTTCCATCGCTAAGCAATGCAATAATGTGATATTGCACTTTATAATGGCATTGCTTAGCAATGGAAATTGCAGTCCCAATTACCACTGCTGAGAATCACTTGTATGCATCATTCAGAAGTTCAGAACTACACAAGCTGGATGACTCTATTTATTGTGGAAGTTGTGGTGGTGCAGTCGTTAGAATGCAGTATTGCAGGCTAACTATGCCCACAGCCTGGCGTTTGATCCTGACAAGATTGACTCAGCCTTCCATCCTTCTGAGGTCAGCAAAATGGGAACCCAGATTGTTGAGGGCAATATGCTGACATTTGTAAACTGCTCAGACAGTGCTATAAATCACCATGGGGCGATATATGTGTTAGTGCTATTGCTCTTCCTCAGCAGAGAAATTGTCACAAATGTTAGAGAAATGAAAATGTTTTCAATTCACTTAATGGCCTATCAACAACTCCTGTGACTCTAGGGTTTAGTGTTGAAAGGGAGAAGCTATTTATGGAGTCATCAACAAAAGGGTTGGGTTGCGAAGCTTAAAAAGCCTTACGAACATGGTATCTCAGCATGACTACATTTGAAGGCTTTTCCAAGCTGAATTGATGTAAATTGTCTGCCACACATGAGATTTGTGGCAGAAAATTTAGGCAATGGGAAAGAAAATGCCACCGATGGTCTCACTTTCACATGGGCTTCTTCTGTATCAGAAGCATGGAAGAGGAAAAACCCACTCATTTTATGAAGGTTGCAATGATCCTTTTTTTTCTTTCAGCACTGCTTTGCAGCCATCAGTGTATAATGGGCAAGCAGTATGTCAAGAGCAGACAAATGGTATATGTAGATGACCAGACAGAGCCTGAGGGAGGGGTGAAACATGTCATCAGTCATGAGTTCCTTCATGGCCACAAGGGATCTAAGTCCAGCTCATTGTGAATTCCTTATTTATTCCTTATTTACAAATTGCTTTAATGGTTAGTAGTTCAGATTCTTGTAGAGAGCTTAAGCTTGCAATAAATCTTTATACTCATCTGTCTGAATCTCCCTGGCACTTGGGGAAGCCAGATTCATTTAACAACTGTGTTACGAACTTAAAAACTGCAATGATTCACTTACCAACTGTGGCAAGAAAGGTCACAAAATGGGGCAAAGCTCGCTTAATAATTGTCTTGCTTGGCTACATACATTCTGAGCTCAATTGTGGTATAGATTGAGGAATGCCTGTAGTACAGAAATTGGCCATTTTCTGAGAAACAGCAGAGGACCAATGTGATAACAAACTGCACAAACTGCTTACATGTTGCTCTAAATAGGCACCTTGTGGATGACACAATGACACTACAATGAGAACAGTACATGAGTATATGGCCTCCAATGTTTACTTCATCTTTGCAAGGGCAGATGTAATGAGAATAAGTTACAATATCTGTCCTTTAATACAGTGGCCCCTAACCTTTTGGGCACCAGGGACCGGTTCCATAGAGGGCGATTTGGTGGTTTTGCACGCTGCCTGTATCCCACATGTATGCACAGATGGAGCTTTTCTCGTGTTTGCGGTTTGATTCCTGGTGGGCCATAGACAAGTGCTGGTCTGCGGCCCAGGGGTTGGGGACCCCTGCTTTAAGAGATATAGGTAGGTAGAGCATGCCACATAAAAGCTCTGTTTGTTCATAGATATGAATTTATAAAGAAAATGGGATTTTTTTTCTGCAACTATCAGGGACTGGTGAATTAAATAATGGGATTCTCAGTACGGCTGAAACCAAACCAGTCTCCAGATACAAAAGTGCATTTCATACACAGTGGAGGATTGCAAAGATGGCCCTTAGGAATTCTGACTGAGCCATCTCAGATAGACTGATTTCTGCAAATGTGTACCTGGGCTCATACTACAGAAGCCAAGCCACTGATATAAGCCACAAATGCATCTCAAATGCATCTCAGTTACAGATGATATACAGGCGAAACTCGAAAAATTAGAATATAGTGCAAAAGTTCATTTATTTCAGTAATGCAACTTTAAAGGTGAAATTAATATATGAGATAGACTCATTACATGCAAAGCAAGATAGTTCAAGCCGTGATTTGTCATAATTGCGATGATTATGGCTTACAGCTCATGAAAACCCCAAATCCACAATCTCAGAAAATTAGAATATTACATGCAATCAATAAAACAAGGATTGTACATAGAACAATATCGGACCTCTGAAAAGTATAAGCATGCATATGTACCCAGTACTTTTGCAGCAATTACTGTCTCAATGCAGCGTGGCATGGAAGCTATCAGCCTGTGACACTGCTGAGGTGAAGACCAGGATGCTTCAATAGCAGCCTTCAGCTCTTCTGCATTGTTTGGTCTCATGTCTCTCATCTTTCTCTTGGCAATGCCCCATAGATTCTCGATGGGGTTCAGGTCAGGCGAGTTTGCTGGCCAATCAAGCACATCCCATGGTCATTGAAGCAGGTTTTGGTGCTTTTGGCAGTGTGGGCAGGTGCCAAGTCCTGCTGGAAAATGAAGTCAGCATCCCCATAAAGCTCATCTGTGGAAGGAAGCATGAAGTGCTCCAAAATCTCCTGGTAGATGGCTGCGTTGACCCTGGACTTAATGAAGCATGGTGGACCAATACCAGCAGATGACATGGCTCCCTAAATCAACATGGACTGTGGAAACTTCACACTGGACTTCAAGCATCTTGCAGTGTTTGCTTCTCTATTCTTCCTCCAGATTCTGGGTCCTTGGTTTCCAAATGAGATGCAAAAGTTGCTCTCATCAGAAAAGAAGACTTTGGACCACTGAGCAACAGACCAGTTCTGTTTTTCTTTAGCCCAGGTAAGACGCTTCTGACGTTTGTTGTTCAGGAGCGGCTTGACAAGAGGAATATGAGATTTGAAGCCCATGTCCAGGATCCATCTCTGTGTGGTGGCTCTTGATGCACTGACTCCAGCCTCAGTCCACTCCTTGTGAAAGTCCCCAACATTTTTGAATGGCCTTTTCCTGACAATCCTCTCCAGGCTGCGGTCATCCCTGCTGCTTGTGCACCGTTTGCTTCCACACTTTTCCCTTCCACATAACTTTCTATTCATGTGCTTTGATACAGCGCTTTGGGAACATCCAACTTCTTTTGCAATTACCTTTTGAGGCTTTCCCTCCTTATGGTGTCAATGATGGTTTTCTGCACAACTGTCAGGTCAGCAGTTTTTCCCATGATTGTGATTCCTACTGAACCTGACTGAGAGACCATTTAAAGGCTCAGGAACCCTTTGCAGGTGTTTTGGCTTAATTAGCTGATTAGAGTGGGACACTTTGAGCCTAGAATATTGAACCTTTTCACAATATTCTAATTTTCTGAGATTGTGGATTTGGGGTTTTCATGAGCTGTAAGCCATAATCATCGCAATTATGACAAATCATGGCTTGAACTATCTTGCTTTGCATGTAACATTACTTTCACCTTTTCAGTTGCATTACTGAAATAAATGAACTTTTGCACATATTCTAATTTTTTGAGTTTCACCTGTGATGACTGCTAAAGTGAATAAAATGAAGAACGACAGGAAAATATATAGAACAATTTTGATATTAAAACAGAATAAATCTCCAATTTTCTACTTTGTTTTCTCACTTTGCATAATACCCGATTGCTGGTTAGCACAAATCTGTAGGGCTGAGAGAAAAGACAAGCTATATCTCATTGGAAAGAGAAGAAAATAAGCATAACACCAGGTTGTAAATTCCCACCAGGAATGCTGCTCTTCCAATCTCCGTGAGTCATTTCTTTTCGACTGCTCTGAGTTTTGAGAAGGATGTCTTCAAATTAGGATTGAAACATGATCTTACATAGCAGAAGGAAAAAGAAGGAAAAGAAAGAAGGGGGAGAGAGAAAAAAAGAGAGAGAGGGAAAGAGAAAAAGAAAGAGAGAGAGAGAGAGAGAGAGAAAAAGAGAGAGGGAGAAGGAGAGAGAGAGAGAGAGAAAAGATCTGCCTTCTGGGCTTTCTTTCTGAGTGCCTCCGCAGAGGGCAGTATGAATAAAAGATGATGTACTGTATTTTACAGTTGCGGCGGAAGACAACTTGGCAGGCACAGCCAGCCCCGCTCGCCTGCTGAAATCCTTAAGTTACAGCGAGGCAAGCGCGGACGGGGAGGTGAGGGGAAAGGGCCGGGACAATTCCCGCGAACGCTACTCGGGTGAACGGCGGAGGCTCATTGGAAGAAGGCAGCTAATCTCACTCCTCCCCTTTTCCTGACCGAAGCGCCGGCCTTCGAGGGGAGGACCCGAGAGAGCAGGAACTTCGCGGAGCGCCTCGGGTGTTTTTTTTTTTCCTCTTCATGTCGGCGGCAGAACCATTATGCTCTCGCTCCCATCATGAGCCGCTGGTCTGCTTCCCAAGGAGTCGTCCTAACAGCGTATCATCCCAGCAGCGGGAGCCGCCGGCGCCGCTCCCTCCAGGACGCCCAAGAGGCGCCGGGAGCCAATGCCGAGGAAAATGCCGAAGCGTCCCCCTTAAGGTAGGAAGGGCTGGCACTCTCACGCGATCTCGCTTGAAAAGGGGAAGCCTGGTAGCCGGGTGTCCGGGTGGCGTAAGACCCGGGGCTCGCGTACCTGTTGACGTAGGCGGGGCCGCTCGGAGCCAGGTACGACGGACTTGGCCGCGGTGTGCCGTGAATCATATGACCAAAGTTTTAAGTGTCAGAAGAAAGTTGGAAGAGCAACCTCGAGGGGTGGTGCAGATGGACCCTGTAGGCGAGCGTGCAACAAATGTGCGTTGCGAATAACCTCCGTTGCTTACTAAATAATAATACTGCCTGCAGGAGTAACTCGTAATCAACCACGCTATGTCGCCTTCTCAGATGGTCTGCGGGGCGTAAAGTTTTTTTTTTTTTTTGGCTCCGAAAATGAGGCAGCTGAGGAAGCTTTGGATTCGCATGTGTCAGCAACAGCCGTCTAAACACATTCTTTCTCTGATAGTTAACTCCCAAATCTGCTTCCAGATGTATTTTCCCCTACTTGTATTAAAGTAATTCTACACACCAGCAAATACTTTCCTGTAACCAAGGGGATTCAGCAATATAGTGGGTGAACAAGTATTAAAGAGTGTGTGCTGGTCTACTCAGTTTCTCCCCACAGGGGAAAAAAGCAATTTTCTAGATTACATTAAAATGCAAATTAGTTGTATCAAAAAGTTAAATAAGATTCCTTTTAAAGTGCAAGCTTAATTTTTTTCTAACCAATAGCATGACTGTCACTTAAAATCCCTTTCACATAGTTTTCAGAGGTGCAGTCGACTTTCCTGGTATGTGTACTTTGCTTCACAAAGCTCCTCCCCCTGCCACCTTATTTTTCCTTAATGATCTCATTTTTTTCTTTCTTCCTCTCTCTGAATTGATAGTGTATGAAAAATACTGATTGCATACAGTTTTGTTCAGAAAAAAAAACCTTGCTTCAGAGACAGATAAATTAATCCAGTTGTTGCAAGACATTTGGATGGGAAAAGGCTGGCATAATTTAAGTCATCAAGACTGGGATATAATCCATTCTGTTATGGAGAGGTAGTTTGTTCTCTGCGTAATATTGGTGCCGTGCAATGTTCTGTATTTCTTCAAGCTTCAAAAAGATGGACTTGATATCATCATCATCATCATCATCATCATCATCATCATCATCATCATCATCTCCTTTTAATGACCCCCAAAAGGTGGACTTTGCCTGGGGCTCGCATGCATGCACAAATGGCTCTGCTCATGTCATAAGTTCGCCATCACGGGCATAAATCAACTGAGTGCCTTGCGCCTTCTCTCAGTCCCAGGAAAGAAGCAGTGGCAAACCACTTCTGAAAACATCTTGCCAAGAAAATTGCAGGGAGTTGTCCAGGCAGTCACCAGAAGTCAACAATGATTTGAAGACACCCAAAATAAAATAATATATGTAAGGCAAGAATTGTATACTTTTAAAGCTTTTTAAAGATAAGCTACTACGATATAATTCCTTCATTTTTATGGCATAAACACTTAAATATACAAACATATTTGGATTTTGTCAATGAGTTTACTCTCTTTTATATAGTAATGTGCATGGAGTCTGTGCTGATTTAAAGCTAAAATGAAGGCTTTTCCAGTCATTTTAATGACTTCATCATTCCCAAGACAGGATGAAATTGGAAGACATTTACTTCAACTGAAAAATATAATGGAAAAAAACTCCCCAAATACTTAAATATTTTCACATTTTCTTTTACATTATAACTGCAGATGTATATTTAAGACTGCCTCTAAAAATAAGTTGAGACATTAGCATGAGTCTTTTCTTTACATCAATAATTGTTCAGGAAAGCAGTTATTTCATTGTGGTATGGTTTTTTCTGGTCTGTCCAACTTTTGGTTTGGAACCAGGATGGCAGTATGAAGGAAATGACTGATATACTTGATGAAGTCAGCATTTGCATTGTTAAGGAGAAATTTAGACCTGAGCTTCCGAAATTCACAAGCTTGCCAAAGTGTAATATTCTTTAGGATAGGAAGGAAGTGAAGGATCCCAAACGTGCTCTTGAGCTGCTGCATACTGTTTTCCAAGTTATCTTCCCACTCTGAAACTTATTAGTTGTGGGTTCCAAATGTCTCTTTTTACAAACTTGAGTTACAGCAAAGCAAGAAGTTGATGAAGCTCGAACTCTATATAAAAGTGATATAAATGAAAATGTAAATAAAGTTTGTAGAACCTACTGTCTAAAGGGCATTGAGTCAAAAGGATCATGGATCAGTGTTTTGAGGCATTCTTTCTGTTGCTGTTGTTATATTAAACCTGATTCAAAACATTTATGCAACAGAAAATGAAAACAAGCCCAGAAAGCAAAAATATATCTGATGATAGCAGTTCAAATTATAGACTTATACTTATCCAAAGTTGAGCTCCAAAAATAAATGATGGTATTGTGGTTTGATGTCCTGTGGAGTAGTGGAAAAGTTTAATATGTGGGTCCAAGAAAGAAGGATGTGCTGCATACTTTGTCTTTTATGGCAAGAGACATTCTCAGGAGTTATTTGGATCTGAAAATAGTATAGATGTTTTTATCCTTTCCCCCCTAAAACATTATAACTCCTTATTTTATTTAGTAAAGGGCTTTTCAGTTACAAATTTTTGGGTATCTTGCTTAGTTCGGTGAGACTAATTTTTCATTGTTGTACATGGAACAATGCAAGCTCTCTACATTTCTTCAAGATAGTCTTTTGTTTTGCAGTTGCCCTGTCCCAGACACAAGATGTTGTGATTGGTCCTTCCTCTGTTCCTTTTTTGTAACATCTGTGTTTTCCCTTCAATTTTCCAGTCTCTTGTTCTTTCTGCAAAAGAATGGATAGAAAAATGGAAACTGCACATTACCTGTTGATAGGTAGTGCTAAGAGCTACCCATTTGGAGGTATTACTGGCCTTAGCAAAATAAATAAATAAACACAATTAGGTAGCCCATGACTCATTGAATCATTGTTTCAGAGATATTGCTTCTTCAATGCCTCCAACAATGACAGAGCTGCTAAGGGACTGCCTTCATTTGAAAAGTATAGCACAATCAAACATTGGTGCAGGAAATGTTTTATGACATGTTATTTTATGTTATAATCTGTTTTATGATAATTTTATGTCATAAAATATTTTACAAAATTTGCCAAATTTCAATTCCCTGGGTGGCATAGATCCATATTTTGGACATATTCTATAAGTTATCACATTTGAAATATCTTGGTTCAAAAATTGTTGTCCTAATGATGCACCCTTTTGCCCAGTTAAAGGTTATAGGAACGAAAGTTTTAGTAGCATATAGATAAGATGCTTGGAAAAATTAAAAACTTTCTCTTAATCTTCCCCCCACCCAAAAGTTACAGTGCCTATTCATCTTTCATAATGATCAGATAAGGAAATAAAGAAGGTTACAATAAAAAAGTAATAGATATATGGCAAAAATAGAAACTGAAGTTTTCATGCTGAATGTTTCTTTACAATTATAGTAGGAGTATGCTCTGACTGATTTTTGCTATCATTTTTGTTATGCTTGATGAATTTAATAATACGTTAATTATGTTTAGATTTTATTATTTTAATTACTGTAGTTTATTAATGATTTTTTAAATTATTACATTACAAATTTTTAGTGGCTAGTTGTAAATCACTTTCAATCCATTTGAGAGTATAGAAAGATAAATAAATGTTGCTTAATGTGACATTGTGGGATATAAAATCAATTTAATTTTCCTAGTTAAAACCTTTAAATCTATTTTCTCTTTTCCTCTCTACTCGTCCGTCCTTCCTTTATTTAGCAGTTAACTTTAGATTGTAAGTGTCTTGGACTGGGATCTGGCATCTTGTAATTTTAAAAATCCTGCGCATGTGGGTGACATATAATAAAAGATGCGTGAAAGTGAGAGTGAAATGGTCTAATGAATGGTTTTTCAAAGCGTATTCCATGGAACCCTAGAGAGTCTGTGAGATACTAAAGGGGAAAATAATTCTCATGTTCAAATTTTTATTACTAGAACTTGCCTTCTTATCAATAATTTTTTGCTTAAATGTGTCATTGATGGGACCTTAATTTCTTTCTTTTTAAAAAATAAATTTTATTGATTTTACAATTAAAACAAACCAACAACACATACATAAATGAAAGAGAGAAAAAGAAGAAAGGGAGAAGAAAATAGAAAGAAAAAAATAGAAAACAATTAAAAACATTCCCATCTTCAACAGTTTGTAAGACCTCTTTTTTATCCTTATTTTATGCCATATACACACACCTACTCCTTACATATATCTGTGTATCACTACTATGGATTTATCCTATCCTCTTTTGCCTTTTAGTGTGAAGTCTATCTTTGGTCTATCCATTTGTACCAGCAGTTCCAGCTATTGTAGTATATTGAAGTGTCTTTATTTTTTAATGCCAAAGTTAATTTGTCCATTTCTGCACAACTTGAAATTTTTTGAAGGCAGAGCTGGGGCGGACCAGAGTTAAATGAGTCATCAGCCTAGAGTATCATGTTCTCACAAATGGTCTAAGCCAGAGGTAGGGAAACTTGGCTCTTTTATCACTTATGGACTTCAACTCCCAGAATTCCTGAATGAGCCATAGAAGGTTCTTCATCCCTGGCCAACTGGTTTTTCAGTTGTGGGGGAAATCAATTTTTGACTTGAATGGGACTGTTTACTATACAAATGTAGGACATATACTAAATAGAAATGAATTGAATGGCAGATGACTTCCAGATTGTAGAGTTGGTCTCCCTAAGAGGAATGCCTCCCCAGGGATCAGAACCCTGATGAGTCATAATTGAACTTATACGGGAATGACTCTGGTGCTTTGTATCATAAGGCAGTGTTGGAACTTGAGATTGTGCATTTCACCCTATTTAGCATTCTATGGACCATGACTTTTTTCTGGGATACATGAACCCTGACCACTTTTCGCTTTTATTCATTCATCTGATTTGTATAACTGCCCTCCTCACTTTGACATGAGACTTACAATAAAATAAATAACATGCATAATGTCAAAAACAAAAATAAAACATGTGGCAGCTGGGAAGATTCAGTAGGATATTTCTTGTTTTGGGATCCACAGACTGGTTTAAATATTGCTTTGTCTATAGAGCTTCTATGGGAAAGGACTGATTTGCTTAAAACCTTTATTTTCTGAATATTCCTTTTGGATCCCTACACTTGCATGGGGCAGAAGAACAACTAAGGGAAAGTTTGTACAATGCTAGGATCATAGTATAATCTTTGAGAAGGAAACCTCCCACCTCTCTCTCAGTGAAACTCTTAAGAAAGCTCATTACAAAGCAGCATGATGGAGTGTGGAGTGGTATTTCCTAAACAGGGTTTCCTATGTCTTTTCTCTTACAAATAGTGGTATCAAAAGCTGTTGCTTTACATTAATTTGAAAATATGCAAATGTATTATAACTTTTTTGCATTGAGAAGGACAAACAATACCAATTAACATTATTTTGGAATAGATATTAGTGAATATAGGAAGCTACATATTTTAAAAGGCATTGTATCCTCTTCTGAGAATCTTAAAATAGTTATCACCAAAGGAGTTATTTGTTCCTTCCTGCAACAAAGCAAATCTGTTTCCTCTAAACAGCAATGACTTCCTCATCCTCAGAAATAAGGCACATATTTTCAAAAGCATCTATGATATGGCAGGGACAGTGGTAATGTAAATAACTGGAAAATGCATTCAGTCACATTCAATCATAGTAGAAAGATTATATGGAACTATTAGAAACCTTTGCTTGTGTTATACAGAAGTATGCAAGGAGACATGATTATCAGGAAGATACCATTTTTATTCACTAAATTGCTTGATGTGCATAATTATTAAGTGTTGTCTGAACAAATGACTTCATCTGTTAGCTTAAAACACACAACTTCTCATAATTAGAGAGTAAATAATGCATGTTTCATATCAACCAGTATAATAGTCCATATATTGTTGCATGAAAGTGGTGGAATGAAAGGGAGCAACTTTGGTTTGGAGTTTAGGTTTAGAGATCACATGCTGTTCATGGTCTGAAGATTGCTCACTTCCAGTATATAGAGGGAATGTTTCTGCACATTTATTATACAATGTATACTTTTATATACTCAGGAATAAAGAGATTTCCTGAATTAATTTTGCTTAACGGCTTTGCCCAGTTCTTGTATCCTTGTCATCTAGTGAGGTTTTGGGTCTCCTGTCATTAGTATTCTGAGCTCTGCAATTAGTGCTTAGTTGTGCACAACTGGAACTAGAAGAACACCAAAGCTTATATATTCATGGCCTTAATCTGGATAATTAAAGTATGTAGCTAATGGCTGTAAATGTTGATGTCTTTCCATTGTATCCAAATATTTTAACTATTAACATTTAAATAGTTAATATTTTAACTATTAATATTTCTCTATTAACAAAAATAGAGAAAATGTAATGTATAATTGTAAATTTTAGTTTGTAATTCTATAGTTTTTTATAGAAACCACGTCAGATTTATAAATCTTAGTACTAAAGGAATATGGTATGTCTAAGCAAATCAGTTCACAAATCTGGTCTATATATCCAGGGCAGAGGTTTCTAAAGAAAAACTATCCTTTTTGTGTTTCTTTAAACATTGATACCTGAGCTTGCACTGAAACTATTTGCAGAATTCCTGAAAGAAGTGTGTCTAATGAGATTAGGTTTTGTTTACCACATTTAATACAAGAGAAAGGGATTATTGCTCGTTTTCATTAAGCGATTTTTGGTAGAACAAGCACATTACCGATAAGTAACTTCTTTCATGTCATTTATTTTGGCTGATAAGGAGAGATATAAGAGACATGCCAATGACAAGCCTCAAGAGAAATTTCATATATAGATAGCAAACAATTCAAGAGAGTTTCTCTACAGGATAAATCAAGAAAAATATCCATTTTCTGAGTTATTTATATTTCAGTATATGTATATATGTATCTCTTCACTTAATAGTGTTAAGGCATTCAGTAAATTTTAGCAGTTCAGAGATTTGAAATTAGCTATTCTTCACTATTTCTTGCTTGATATCCATTTGCAGTAAGTCGTATTCAATCTTGTGTTCTTCAAATATTTGACATTTTGAGAGCAGCATTCCAGTACCTCTGCAGAAAGTCACATTGGAAAAGGGTAATGTGTACATATACTGGTAGAGCAATATCCTTTTATGAACAATAATTAATATTTTTAAATACTCAGGCTGTAATCTAGAATAAATTGAGCATGTCCAAAAGGATTGAATTTATTTTGCCCCTTGGGAAAATAGACATGCTGTGGCTGCACTTTCCCAGTGCCCCACATACGCACGCTTCAAAACCACAATTAATAGTCAAATGCTTTAATCTTAATTAATGCAATAATTTCCATTATTGGCCTATGGGGTTTTTTTTTTGTAGGATGGGGAGAAAATTGAGATCACATCCTTCAGAAGTAGAGTATTTTACATTTACAGGATACTCTAACCTTTTCAGTGGTAGAAAACCAGGGGCCCCACTACAAAGGCCATGGATCCTAACTGACTCTTGATCCTTTGAGGGATACTTCTATCAACTTGTATAGTGATTAAGTAAAAGAATGGGAAGTAATAATCCTCAATTTAGGAATGTTTAACAGCAGTTCAAAGTTAGGATGGCCTCAGAAATAGTGACATATGGCCATTCAAGTTAATGATCATTTCATTATCCCTGCAGTCACAGGATCACAATTTGGGCATTTGGCAACTAGCTTGCATTTACGATGGTTGCAGTGTCTTGCGGTCAAATAATTGAAATTTGCAACCTTCCTAGCCAACTTCCGACAAGCAGTGTGAGTTGAGGAATGTATATTCATTTAATGACCATGGTTGTTTTTTTTTGCTTAACTGTGGTAAAAATGACAATAAAATCGGGTCTGATCATGCAATTACTCAATGCTTGCATCACTTCACAACTGAAATTTTGATCCCAATTTTTTTAAAAAAGATGTTGGATGATCATTTGTCTGAAATGGTATAGGGTTTTCTGCCTAGGCAGGGAGTTGGACTAGAAGACCTCCAAGGTCCCTTCCAACTCTGTTATTTTCTTCTGTTCTCTTCTGTTCCGTTCTGTTCTGTTCCGTTCCGTTCCATTCCATTCTGATCATAGGTTGATGAATATATAATGATTAGATTTAAACTCTGTATAAAACCAGTTGCACTGCTTTTCTACTCCCAGCATCTCTATCTTGTCTAGGTTTCATTTTGTCTCACTATATTCACCTTCTGCCTTCAAACAAAGGTTCAAGATTTCCCTAGCTTCTAATTCCCTAAGAGCAACAGAGGGCAACCACAGTGGGCAACCACAGTTGCATAGTTGGCTATGTGTAGTATTTGAAAAGGGTGCTTCACAAAATATACCTATAGTATATGTATAATTTCTCATTGTGTTAAGCTGCATTCTTCAAAAAAACTTGCTACACATGCTTTGAAGGCTTTCCTTAGTTGTCTTCGCATGCACATTTGCAAAAGTAGCAGTAGCACTTAGACTTACATACTTATATTCTTGTATACTTTATAGCACTCTTAAGTGTTTACAAAGTCAGCATATTGCCCCCAACAATCTGGGTCCTCATTTTACTGACCTCAGGAAAAATAGAAGCCTGATTAAACCTTGAGTCAGATTCGAATTCCAGGCTGTGGGCAGAGTTAATTTGCAATACTGCATTCTAACCACTAGGCTACCAGGAATCCCAGTGCTTCAATAGTGGTCCCACTCAGTAGTGATCCCACTGTGTTTTGCGCCTTTTTTTTAAATGGACATTTTGTGCAACTTTGCCATGTACTATAACATCTGTATATCCCATGATGCTGTTCAGTGTATCAAATATCCAGTTTTCTGCTCATAGCTTCTTTTGAGGCTTTTAAATCCTCATCTGTTTCCCCTTTTTAAATATTTCAAATGACTAGGCATCTCCTGTCTGTCTGATGGAAGAAATACTTGTGTATCTTCAGCAATTAACTTGACTTGCTTGTCTTTGAAACACACTTGGAAGGATGGTGTGGTGTACCTACTACCTGCTTGCTAGATGTTCTGTTGAGGACTGTGAATGTTCAAGTGGCTCTCACAGAACCAAATGCTATGATTGCAATTGGATATTATTGTGATGATCCTTCGGCTATAGAAAATGTTTAAACAAAGCTATTGAGAACAGTCGATTGTTGCTACTGTATTATTATAATAAGTTAGGAGGTAAGTCTAGAAGGTTTGTCCAGAACCTGAATATATCTCTCACCTGTTATACCTTAATTTCCTACTTGAGAGAGGGGATGGAGTGCAGCACTGTCACCAACATCAATTGCATATCTGTATTCTACTTAATGCACACTTGCATAAATGTGTACGCACTACCAAGCTTTCTGCACTGTACCATTTGAATAAATAATATCCACACAAAGATGTAGGCATGTTATAATCTCTACAAAGTAAATAAAGTAGTATTCCCTTTGTTAGTGTTGTACACTAGTTTTTCATTTTGCACTTGCACAAATGAGAATTATGCCGTGATGCATGTATCAAAACCAATAAAACATTCCTTTGCTAACAGACTTCTAAGTAGATCATTACAAGTATGTAATGAACAAAGTACATTCTGTCACTTTATTGGACTAGCTATTAATTGAGATAAGTCCTTGACTGACCTTGCCATAAAATCCTTGGCTGTGTTTGAAAGGTTTTTTTGGAACAAAAATTATTGTACCGTAAAAATCGCTGAGCTTTGTCTCAAAAAGTAGAGACAAAAACATGATATTCATAATTGCAGCATACCTTCTAAATATAAGGATCTTCTAAGAAGTACAAAAGATTGATTTAGGTTAGACCACTAACGTGAAGACATTAAGGACATTGGAGTACAGAGGATGTTCCATTTCTTCAAAGAACTGAACACATGGTTCCTTATTCAGATTAGCATTGTGAGCAAAGTGGAAGAAGATCTGATTCAGACTAGGTTTTACGCAACGTATTGGCTATTTCTGAAACTCTGCACTTGGAGCTTAAGGTTACTCACACATTGTGCTGTTAAGTGTCAGGTTATTGGAGGTAAATGAATAGTGTTCTATGGATTTGAATTGTAAGTGAAAAATATCAGTTAAGGTTCCAACTGGAAATGAAGGAATTAACAGAGGGTGAGAAATGCAAACTGCTTTCTACCTTTTGTCTGTTCAGAATTATTCTACAGTACAGAGGAAATCTGAACAGCTATTTTGGGAGTTGTAACATATATCCTGATAAAAGGATGTTGTTTTGGTCAAAAGAACAGCTGCATGCTCTGTCAGCATCTGAGTCACCCTCAAATGCATGTTCATTTATAGCAACAATATTATGAGGAAACTAAAATACAAAACTGTGGGGATTAAAAGTTGTATGAGTATGTCATTGTTTAAAGACTTGTGAGTTAAAGTACTTGTTTTTTCCCTAAACATGAACTAAGCCTCTCTGCACCATACTTTCTAAAGTCATAACGGTGCTTTTTTGTCTTGAAACCAATGGCCTGGTAAAAAAAACAAACTATTTTCAATCTCTATTTGTCAATGATTAATATTCTGTATGATCAGGGATTGCCTTTAAATAGTGAAGATTTTGTTTTCTCCTAGTATCCATTATATTTTTAATGTTATATTTATGTCCCAAAAGGTTATCTCATTGCCATTAAGTCTCAAGAATTTCTCTGAAGGAAAATGATGTTCCTTGAGCAACAGCTACTATATTCATCTGCACAAGAAGTGGAAAATCCTTTTTTAAATGTTTTGTAATACACGTTTGTATGCCCTGTCTCAGCAGTATTTCAGTACTTGGTTCAAGCCTCTAAGGTAAATTGAGGTTTGCAAAACATTTCTAATTAGTCTGTTTATAAGTAAATCTCCAAGGAAGGTTAGGTATCCTTTTTGTCCCGGCACTTAACTAAATAGTGCTTGCTAATGGAGTTGTTGCCATGTCGTAAAAGATTTGTTCAAGTATAACAGAATAACAGAGTTGGCATGGACCTTGGAGGTCTTCTAGTCCAACTCCGGGCTCAAGCAGGAATACCATTTCAAACAAATGGTTATCCAACCTCTTCTTAAAAGTACTGTGATGGCACAGTGGTTAGAATACAGTACGACTGCAGACTAATTCTGCTGACTGCCAGCTGACTGCCAGCAATTCAATTCTCACTGGCTCAAGCTTGACTCAGCCTCCCATCCTTCCGAGGTCAGTAAAATGAGGACCCAGAGTGTTGGGGGCAATGTGCTGACTCTGTAAACTGCTTAAAGAGGGCTGTAAAGCACTGTGAAGAGGTATATAAGTCTAAGTGCTATTGCTTTTGCTAAAAATCTCCAGTGTTGGAGAGCCACCCACAGCTTCTGGAGGCAAGTTGTTCCACTGATAAATTATTCTGTCAGGAAATTTCTCCTTATTTCTAGGTTACTTCTCTCCTTGTTAAGTTTCCATCCTTCTTGTCCTGCCCTCGGTTGCTTTGGAGAATAGATTGAGTCCCCTTTCTCTGTGACAGTATATATAAAGTATATATACTATACAGTATAGTGTAGTGGTAGTGGTAGTGTAATGTAGTACAGTACAGTATAGTACAATACAGTAGCTATAAAGTAATCTTTATAGAACAGAGGCTCATCACGCCCTCCCACAAACCTTGCAATCAGACCCAAGAAACCTTAGAATTATTATGAAAGCACAAAATTGTTACATTATTTAGAGTATCATCATGAAAACATCAAAGAGATAAAATTTAGCTTCTGCCCTGCCCAACTGCCTACATGACCATTCAAAAATAAGTACAGCTACTAGCCCAACCCCCATGTTTTAAAAGTTGTTTAGAGCTGTAACAGCTTGTTTTCTCCTTTGTTGTAAGGGATGGGTCTGACAAGACAGGAAGCATAGGGGACTGAGATAGGATGGGGGTCATTATGAAATACACTGCTCAAAAAAATAAAGGGAACACTTAAACAACACAATGTAACTCCAAGTCAATCACACTTCTGCGAAATCGAACTGTCCACTTAGGTAGCAACACTGATTGACAATTAATTTCACATGCTGTTGTGCAAATGGAATAGACAACAGGTGTAAAGCATAGGCAGTTAGCAAGACATCCCCAATAAAGGCGTGGTTCTGCAGGTGGTGACCATAAACCACTTCTCAGTTCCTATGTTTTCTGGCTGATGGTTTGGTCACTTTTGAATGCTGGCGGTGCTTTCACTCTAGTGGTAGCATGAGACGGAGTCTACAACCCACACAAGTGGCTCAGGTAGTGCAGCTCATCCAGGATGGCACATCAATGCGAGCTGTGGCAAGAAGGTTTGCTGTGTCTGTCAGCGTAGTGTCCAGAGCGTGGAGGTGCTACCAGGAGACAGGCCAATACATCAGGAGACGTGGAGGAGGCTGTAGGAGGACAACAACCCAGCATCAGGACCGCTACCTCTGCCTTTGGGCAAGGAGGGACAGGAGGAGCACTGCCAGAGCCCTGCAAAATGACCTCCAGCGGGCCACAAATGTGCATGTGGCTGCTCAAACGGTCAGAAACAGACTCCATGAGGGTGGTATGAGGGCCCAACATCCACAGGTGGGGGTTATGCTTACAGCCCAACACCGTACACGACGTTTGGTATTTGCCAGAGAACACCAAGATTGGCAAATTCACCATTGGCATCCTGTGCTCTTCACAGATGAAAGCAGGTTCACACTGAGCACATGTGACAGATGTGACAGGGTCTGTAGACGCCTTGGAGAACTTTCTGCTACCTGCAAAATCCTCCAGCATGACCAGTTTGGCAGTGGGTCAGTAATAGTGTGGGGTGGTATTACTTTAGGGGGCTGCACAGTCCTCCATGTGCTCACCAGAGATAGCCTGACTGCCATTAGGTACCGAGATGAGATCCTCAGACCCCTTGTGAGACCATGTGCTGGTACAGTTGGCCCTGGGTTCCTCCTAATGCACGCCAATGCTAGACCTCATGGGGCTGGAGTGGGTCAGCAGTTCCTACAAGACGAAGGCATTGATGCTATGGACTGGCCCGCCCATTCCCCAGACCTGAATCCAATTGAGCACATCGGGGACATCATGTCTCGCTCCATCCACCAACGCCATGTTGCACCACAGACTGTCCAGGAGTTGGGGGATGCTTTAGTCCAGGTGTGGGAGGAGGTCCCTGAGGAGACCATCCACCACCTCATCGGGGCATGCCCAAGCATTGTAGGGAGGTCATACAGGCACGTGGAGGCTACACACACTACTGAGCCTCATTTTGACTTGTTTTAAGGACATTACATCAAAGTTGGATCAGCCTGTAGTGTTTTTTTTCCACTTTAATTTTGAGTGTAACTCAATATCCAGACCTCCATGGCTTGCTAAATTTGATTTCCATTGATAATTTTTGTGTGATTTTGTTGTCAGCACATTCAACTATGTAATGAACAAAGTATTTAATAAGAATATTTCATTCATTCAGATCTAAGATGTCTTATTTTTGTGTTCCCTTTATTTTTTTGAGCAGTATACAATGCAGGGGCTCTCTGCATCTAAGACTCAGAAACAAGCTTCAAGAAATCCACTATTTCACAAATACAGGAGAAAAAGACCTAAGATTAAAAACCCTTGGGCTATTTTAAATAGAGGGTTTGATTCTACAGTAGGTGATCTTCATTATTAAGACTACTTGTAACTGCCAGGAACACAGCATGTCTATCCAATGCTTTTGACTCTACTGCAGTTAGTCTGTGCGTGATGATTGAATTTCCAGAAAAAGATTTACTGCTGGTCCTGGGCCATCCTGAAAACAAAAGCATTTTAAGATACTTCACCAAGCAGTGTTATTTACATACATAAAAATAAAAAAAGCACAATATCACAAATAAATGACTTTAAAATGAATTATAAAAATTAGTTTAAAGTGTAGGCAAACCTCACAATAGCATAGAAAGACTTTTGAAGACCAGCAGAAAGGTCAGGAAATGTAAATTGAATTAAACATTGTATTTAGCCAAGTTTGATCAGACACACAAGAAATTTGTCTCCAGTGCAGAAGCTCTCAGTGTACATGCATAGCAATAGAATAATGATAATCACAACAATAATAATATCAATAAGAGGAGGGAATGAAAGAAGATAAGGATAAATAATGAAACTACAGCCATACCACACATAGAGATCAGGCGGCACTGTGAGGATTAGTTGTTCAGCACAAAGATAGCACAAGGGGAAAAAACTGTTCCTGTGTCTAGTTGTTTTGGCTTGCAGTGCCCTATATTGCCATCCCAAGGGAGGAGTTGAAACAGTTTATGTCCAAGATGTGAGGGGGTCAGTAGATATCTTCTCAGCCCTCTTTCTGATGTACGTAATATACAGGTCTTCAGAAGGCAGGTAGATTGCAATTGTTCTTCCTGCAGTCTTAAACTATCCATTAACCAGACAATTATAAAAGTACAAATGACAGACTCTGCAAAACTGTATCAACAACTCCTGGGGCAGTCTGAATTTCCATAACATTTTTTGTTATGCCTTTTTAAATATGGTTTTAATGTTAGGTGTCCATTTCAACTCCCAGGAGGTCATAGAACTGAAAAATTTGAAAGACTCTACTGCTGATACTATGCAGTTGAATATAGTGAAAAGTGATATAATAGGAGGGCTTCTCCTAAAATCCACTGTCATCTCTACAGTTTTAAGCATATTCAGCTCCAGAATGTTCCAGCTGCACCACAAGGCCAGTTGTTCAACCTCCTGTCTATACGCAGACTCATAACTGTCTCAAATGAGGCCAATGACCATTATGTCACCTGCAAACTTCAGAACTTTAACAGTGATCTCTAGAGATGTGGTTATTAATATATAGAGAGAAGAGCAATGAAGAGAGCACACAGCCCTGAGGAGCACTTTTTCTAATTGCCTGGGTACTAGCTCCACTTATTGTTTTCTATCTGTCAGAAAACTGATAATCTACCTGTAAGTATGAACAGAGAACAGAATCAGTTCAGAGTGAAGAATTTCTGGAATGATGGCATTGAATGCTGAGCTGAAGTCTACAAAAAGGACCCATGCATAGGTCTCTGGGGATTCAAGATGTTGCAAAATGTAGTGCAGGGCCATATTGACAGCATCATCTGCTGACCTATTTAGACAAACTGCAAGGAATCTAACAATGGATCTGTGATGACTTTCAGGTGGGCCACCACTAACCTCTCAAAAGATCGTCATAAGTACAGTTGTCAGAGTGGCTCACCTATAGTCACTCAGCTCCCCGATGGAGGATTTCTTATTTCTTAGGATGATGGTAGAACATCTGAAGCAAGAAGGGACATAAGACATCTCCAGTGATTTATTAAAAATCTATATGAAGATGTGGGCCAGTTGTTCAGCACAGGATTTCAGAAATGAAGGAGTTACTCTGACTGGGTCTGATGCTGTTCCAATCTTTTGCCTGTGAAATAGATAAAATGGCAAAATGGCAAAAGCTAATCCTGTACCTAAACATCAGCAAGACAAAGGAGATGGTGTTAGACTTCTGGAAGAAGAAAGAGGAACCTGCCCTACTTTATATCGAGGGAGGCTATGTGGAGAGAGTTTCCTCCTTTAAATTCCTGGGAGTCTACCTCAGCGAAGACCTCACCTGGAAAATCAACACAACCCTGGCTAGAAAGGCCAAACAGAGAGTCCATTTCCTTAGGATCTTGAGAAAGAATAAAGTGGAATAGTGACTGATGACCTCCTTTTACCAGTCCACAATAGAAAGCGTCCTCACATATTGCATTACGGTGTGGTATGCTGGCTTGACAGCTGCGGATAGAAAGACATTACAGAAGGTGGTGAGCACAGCACAAAACATCATGGACTGTTCCCTGATACCACTAGATGACATCGCTAGGGCTCGCTGCCTGGTCAGCATTTCTTTACTCTGCTACCATCAGGTAGGAGATATAGAAGCATAGCCGGCCACACCAACAGGCTGAAGAACAGTTTCTACCCATGGGCTGTCAGATTTCTGAACAGAAAAAAATTTCATGTCAATATAGTATGGTAGACTTGTGGGGCCGGTGTGTTGTGCAATAAGGTCCCACAGTGTAATAAGATTGGGACTGGGTTAGGGACTTCTGTCCTCACTGTGAGTTGTGTTTGGGGGAGGTACATGAAGGGAAGCTCAGCCAATCTCATTGTACACATGTACTCTGACAATAAAGGTAATAATAAAGATGGTTCAAAGCTATTAAAGGTGTTAACATTTTCAAAGGAATTGGGCAAGGAAATGAAGCTGGGACTTCATTGTGCTAACAGATTACCAGAGTGTCCTGTCAGATCCAGTTTTGGGTACTTGTCTTGAAGCCCTAGATAATTATTAGATTGACAAAATAAATTTTAGTGAAGTATTTCCATCCACTATGCTTCAGGTAACATGCCAGTCTAAGCTAATTTTTATCTGCAGAGGCCTCTCATGTCAGTGATGTATTGAGAAACGTCCATAGATCATATTCTTGATTTTTAAAGGAAAAGTAATCCCTCCATAGCACAATTTAAACATTCTTCCGGGTCTTGAGTTGTGATTGAGTATATTCAATTTTACTTGCCCACTACTGTTCCGCAATAATGATTTCTTAAAGTTTCTTGAATTTTGATGAAAAAGAGAGAAAGCTTGGCATCAACTCACATTGGTGAGACTACACACCCAATCCTCGGATAAGCTCTGTCAGTCTTATGTAAATGTGAAACAGCAGGAGAGAGAGAGTAAATTCCTTTGGGATGTCTTGAAATACTGCGGGGTTAAGCAGTTCTTTTTGTAAGTGAAAGCCAAGAGCTGAATTGCTGTTTAAAAGAGAAATATTTGTTGCAAAGGTCACTGAGTTTTAAGAATCTGAATCTGAGCTTGAGAGTATCGAAGAATTCTCATGTGGTACAGTTCTCATATCAGCAGTTCTCACTTCAGGCAGACATTTTTTTTTCCTATCACCTGTCCATCATCTTCCATTGTTCTGTCTTCCTTTTGAGATGGGGTGTTAAAAATACTCTTCTCCTATGACACCTCCATGCAGACTTATCCACCAAATGTAATGAAAATAACTCCACCTGTTTACATATTCCATTCTCACTCTTGGAATGGGACAACTTGCTGCAGCTGATTTGCCATGGCCAACTCACCACGATCAACTCACCACTGCCAATTCTCCAGGTCCAATTCACCATGGCCAAATTGCAGCAGGACAACTTAACACGGCCAATTCACCATGGGACATCTCGCTGCAAGACAATTCAACAATTCAATTTAATTATTTTAAATAATTAAATATTATTTTAATTTTTGTCATTCACATTTTATTTTGTCCCTCCTTTGGCATCCTTTTTTAAATGATTCTATTCCACTATTTCTTTGATATTAGTGTAACTCTTGTTCTGCAGCACGTTAACTGTGGTGAGTTGGCTGTGGCGAGTTGGCCATGGCAAGTTGGCCTTGGCATGTTGTCGTAGGCCCTTCCACTCTTCCACCTGGTATTGACATCAAAAGAGGATTATAAATAAAGAACGTCTATTCCACTGAAAGAAACAACTAAGTAAGTTGAATGATTTAATTAATATTCTGTTAATCTGAAAAAAAAAAATGCTAGGGAATATATAAAGGGCATGACAGTGAATTATTAGTACTTGTAAAAGTAACGCACGTTATGCAAGCTTAATGACCACCATATTCTTGCATAGCAGTGATCATTTCAGTGTCCTTTTCAGATAGAAAGTTTGCTAGGTCACCATTTAACTGTATATAAACATTTTTAATGCATGTGTATCCCATGGTAAAAGCTTGGTTTGTGGTTACTTTTAAATGTAAATTTCTTGGGCTAAAATATGAAATATTAGTTGCTGCTAACTGTTTATTATTTTCAAATTATGTGTGCAGAACTGGCAAATTTTAATACAGTTGAGTTAAATGTTACATTCTTAAGTCAGTTTAATGGGAGATACAGTAAACAAATAAAAGTGTGCCACAGCTTTGGACACAAAGATAAATAGATTCCCCTCAGGGCATTAAACTCGTTTTCTTTATTTTAGCTCAAGTTGTCTTGGGACAGTTTATCCATGTTTGATATACATCTAAATACACCCAAAGGGCATGA
This sequence comes from Pseudonaja textilis, assembly GCF_049901715.1. NCBI lineage: Eukaryota > Metazoa > Chordata > Lepidosauria > Squamata > Elapidae > Pseudonaja > Pseudonaja textilis. The sequence continues at coordinate 90,687,809 of NC_141990.1, forward strand.
TGAGTCTGTTAATTTTGGGAAAAACAACTGTGGGAAAATATGCTGCTGCTTCATGAAAAACAGTGGAACTTAGTGGAATGTTGATGATTAATACTTTGAAAAAGCATTTTTCTTAGATTTATAAAATGTTTCTGATATTCACTTAGGGTTGACTCATTTTTTTTAAAGTAAAGAACAATCTTAGTATCTTGTATACCCAATGTTTTTTTCCATTGTCGCCTTCTGGAATATTTTTCATGCCTTATAACCCTACTAAATGTGACTTTGTTTCTGAGATTTGGGATCCTTCTCTGTACTGGAGCCGGTTCAGTATATTGAATGTTGTGGAATGTTTCTATAACTCAGAAATTGATTATTTAATGGCTTTAATATTTTTTCATAGTGTATATGCTTTTATGTGCTTTAAATTGCATTTGGTGTATTATTTTTGATTGTGTTTTAAGTGCTGTAAGCCAGAGAGTCTCATGCTTGAGATTGGCAGCTTCAGGTTGAAGATGTAAATAAGCAAGTAAATGAATAAATAAATAAATAAATTTAAATACATGCATACATAGAATAAAATGAATAGAATTTTTTATTGGCCAAGTGTGATTGGACACACAAGGAATTTATCTTTGGCGCATATGGTCTCAATGTACATAAAGAAAAAATAAAATATATTCATCAAGAATTATAAAATACAACACTTAGTGATAGTCATAGGATACTAATAAGAAATCAAATCATACTAGGAAACAATAAAAGCAATATAAGTTGTAAAGATACAAGCAACATGGATATAGCCATAAGTGAGAAGAGGTAGGTATGAGATGAAATGAAGAATAGTAATACAGTCTTGGTAGTTAATTTTTGACAGTGTTGTGGGAATTAGCTGTTTAGCAGAGTGGGGGCATTCAGGAAAAAACTAAATGTGTATGTCTTGTGTCTTGTTGTTCTGATGTGCAGAGCCCTATAGTGTTGTTTTGAGGGTAAAAGTTGAAACCATTTATGTCCAGGATATGAGGGGTCTGTAGATATTTTCACAGCCCTCTTTCTGACTCGTGCAGTATACAGGTCCTCAATGGAAGGCAAGTTGGTAGCAATTGTTTTTTCTGCAGTTCTAACTATCTGTTGAAGTCTGTGTCTGTCTTGTTGGGTTACAGAACCAAATCAGACAATTCAAGTACTCCAAGTACTAAGCAGGAATGGTTGCTTATCTTTTGAGCTTGGATATGGTAGGCCGATGGTGCCATCTGTTGAGCCTAAAAAAAATGCTTAATGGCTCTCAGGAGACAACTCTCACCTCTGTGATTTGGCACGAACCCATGGAGTCATCAGGATTGGGTTTCTTGTAGACTTTGATGTCATTCTGGGTTTGTTCCACAGGCTTAAATATTTATTTTGGTGTGTTTGTTTTCTAGCCGGAGGTCTGGCCAATATACAATGAATCATGATAACTCTAAGAAGCCTTCAGGGAAGCTCCCTTGCGAGCATTCGGGATCTCAAGATTCACTTGATGAATTATCCATGGATGACTACTGGAAAGAACTTGAAAATATACATGAAACAAGAAGTGGTGATCATGAAGAACGTGACCTGGTTGTGGTGAAAGAACCTGATGGTAATCACAGTTAAACTCTATGAAATTATTCCATAGATTTTGAAGGTTTGGTTTTGCACTGTTTGATTTCTGCTTCTAGTCTAGGCATAGTGCAGATTTAAGATTGGTGGATGTTTCTAAATCTGCCACCTACTAACAGTTCACTAGTAATAATGTGAAAAACATGGATGTGTTACTATAGATTACTAAGGATTGTAAGAAAAGATACTTCCTTAAATAACATATAATTTATGTGTGGAATTTATGGTGACAACATGTGCAGATGGATTTAAAGAAGGATTATGAAGAGTTATTTATTAAGTATGACACTGAAAATCAGAACAGACATTGGAGTGGGTTTTAATTCTGAGCATGTGGTTGGCCACTTCTGGAAGCAAGATGCTAGACATTATCAACCTTTAATTATAGCCAGTAGGTCAGTTCCATATGTTTCCCATTGAAGTTGAAGGGAGTATGAGAGGTTATGATTTTTGTGATGCTTGTTAGCTATGTAATCATCTCCAGTCTGAATGTGCACATTCATCATATAAAACGTAATAGGACTGGAGAAGATAGTGGAATAAAATACAAGTCATCTGTGCATATGGGTTACAAAGCCTACTTCAAACCAGGTTCATCTTTACTTTTGGCACTTAGCTCCTCATTAATTATTTTATTTTTCTGTCATCGTTTCTGGTGAGAATAGTATTGTAGCTATTTGAAATGTGCTTTGGAACCAACCACAACTAATTATTGGGTGTTTGCTCAACATTACCACAATATAGACTTTGTTGTGAGTAGCCATTGATGATCAAACATTGTTCAGCTTTAAAAATATTCCTTTAAAACAACACCAAACCAAAAATATCAACAGTGTCCTAGAAGTTCAGGAATTTTGTACTGTATTTTAAAAATCAGTACTATCTGTACGCCTGGTTTCTTCATTTATGAAATTGAAATTAATTGAATCCTAAACTGCCTGGAATGTAGTATAAAAGTTTTCACCCTTCCGTTGGCTGATTCACAGTAATGTGATACAGATCATTCATGATGTGATACTGCTGGCTTTGCTTCCAGATAATATGTGCAACATTTATTGCCCATTGGTTTATAGTTCAGGAGTAAGGAATTTCAGTCATTATTGATACTGGATTAGGGCCAAACCATACTTGAAGTAGCAGGAAGTTGTTCCTTTTTTATATAGGCTGATTGTCTTGTAAAGCTAGAACCTGCAGTACAACACCCACTTGTAATGCTTGAGGAATTTTGCTTTTAGAAATGATCTAGTATTTATATTTCAACTATTCCTACTGTCTAAAAAAATTCTCACTTATAGATAACACCACTTTAAATTTAATAGTGTCACATACTTACATATTAAATGTACAAGGTTCAGTATTGATTTAGTGCTAAAAAAAGAAAGGAGACTAATATATAATTATATGTCAGATAATACATTAGCATTGTGATTTCAGTGCTGATCATATAACCATTCTTAGAAACATGTCAGTCAATCATGTATTTTATTATTAGGAGTATTTATTTTTTAGGGTTTTTCACATTGCCAAAAGGTATAACAACTGTAATTTTGTAATAAAATATTGTACAAATACTAAATTTTTAAATTTGGAAAGATGGGAATTTCTAAAAGAGCAACAGTAGTAAAATATTTGTGGTGAAGATAGCAAAATAAAAGCACAAACTGCATTACAAACACTTATTTTTTATTACTTGTTAAAGAATTACATCTAAATAAAATTAATATTTGATTTGATTTTTTTACCCCAATAAAATATTGTGTTATTTCTGCTATGGAGGTCTATCCAAACACTATTTAAAAATAACAGAGAAAACTTTTATTGAATGATATCTGACGAACAACAATGTTTATCAGAATGTGTTAGAACAAAACTAAGTTCTGTTTTAGATTTGGAGGTGGAGAATAGTTTAAAATTGTGTTAATTTAAAAAAAAACATTTAATTTCTTTCATCTATAAGGAAAACTGATATGAATAAATTTGTGAAGGTAGCAGAAACCCTATTGAGTAGTCCTACAGTAGTTGTCTAGCAGATGAATGATTTATACCCTGTTTCTCCAACAATATGGCCTCCCCCAATAGGAAGTCCCAGCATGTTTTATAGGCATGAAATGAAATTAAGCCCCTCCCCCCAAATTAAAGCCTATATTAAAACATGCGAAATGGGGGGGAATGGTGGGGGGGGGCTTGCCATTAGGAAGTACTTTTGTTGCACACCCAGATATGGTGCTACCTGCGTTGACCCCGATACAAAGTGCCCCACCAATGCCGAGGTCAACATCCAAGCCATCACTGCCCACCCGCCCAAAGATCAAGGGGGGGAATTAAGTCACCCCCGAAAAGACAGCCTAGCCATTTTTTCAGGAGCTCAAAAAAAAAAAAAATAAGACCCAGCCTTATTATATGAGAAACACGGTAGTTTTTCTCTGCAGGACTCCTTCTGTATTCAGGAAAGTATTAAAGTGTTGCCAGCTAGAAACAATAAGGAAATTATGCCCTTACTTAGAAATCACTAAGGAGCAAGGAGAGCATCAACAAAAACAATTGAATGTTGCAGTGCAATAGCCCATTTGCAGTAACAGCACTCATTAGCTTGATAACCTCTGATTAAATTGAGTTAATAAAGAGTTCCCTTAGAAAAACAAGTTGCTTAGAAAAGGTAAAAAGTACAGATGAAAAATTCTGATGCAGCACATTCATATTTTTTGAAGGAAATCCATGCAACAAAAACCACAAATTTACAAGGAATCAACAGAAAAGAGAAGTGATGGTTTTGGTACAGATATAGTACAGATATAGTAGTTTTGCTATGTACACCTACCTTGTCCTTTCCCATGGAACTTAATGGCCATATTTATATGTAATAGCAAACCATGTCTTGCTACATGTAATGTCCCAGGTTTGCAAGTGTTTATTTCCTCTTAAAGTTTTTTAATGGTTTTATGGTTTGGGAGAAAACCAATTTTCTATATCCAGCTGTAATAACAAACTGTAAGACTTTGCAAAGCAGTAACATCTAATCTGACCCCACAGTTATGCAACATTTTTGTGCAGAAGTAATCGCAATAGCATTTAAACTTATATACCACTTCATAGTGCTTTACCGCCCTCTCTAAGCTGTTTACATATTGCCCCCAACAATCTGGGTTCTCATGAAACATGAGTTCAGGTTAGGTCAAGTGTTTTAGCCTCAATATGATAGGCTTGAAAAATTTTAACCATGTTTGAGTTGAATCACTAGTTGTGGCCTCTTTTCATTTTTAGTACATTAAAAAGTTTCTACTGTACCATAGAAACTATTTTCATTTTTCTGCTAAAAATATGGGGTTGAATGTAATACAAACTGCATCATAAATGTATGTCCTTCTTCCCTTTATTTGAGTAGAGGGTGAATTGGAAGAAGAGTGGTTAAAAGAAGCAGGTCTGTCAACCCTCTTTGGTGAAGCTGCTGCAGATTCCCATGAAAGCATGGTGGTTTTGGCTACCTTGACAAGAACTCAGGCTATAGCAGTGCAGAAGCGAGTTGATACTGTCACCCAGACAATGAGGAAGAAAAACAAACAGTACCAAGTTCCTGATGTGAGAGAGATCTTCAAGCAACAAAATGAATCAATGGAAAAAGTAAGTTCCTAGTTTTGGGCTTTAGTTTAGCATTTCTGAAAAAGCTATTCAACAGGATAAATGGGAAGTGAAATGCACTTTTTCCATTTTAGCAAAACCCACAGGAGAGGACATTTCAGAAGAGCTGAAAACAAAGTCTGGATTTGCCCATTTTTTTTTAACAAAAAGGGTAGATTGCCTATGTAAAGGATCATGTATACTTTCTAAAAGTTTGCCTTATTTTTTTTCTTTTGTAAGGATTCTATACTTTGAAGTGAAATAAAGAAACTTTTCAAGGGAGCATATTTTAACGTAGGTTAGAGGACCTGAATTTTATTTGGATCCTTGTGTCTTTCATTTAAACTTGAATGAGAAAGGATGCAACTTTTGTTTATGAATAGGCAGTTGCATTGAAATCAATTTGCATGACTCCTCCAAATTGATTTTTCTGAATTCAGAATTCCTCAGCAGTTCTAAAAATTGAGAAATGTTTTAGATGAATTGCTCATATATTCTACAAATAGAGAAAAATATTTTCTGAATAGAATATTTAGAATGAAAATAAAGTATGTATTGTAGAGGAATACTTTCCTGCTTGGTAATGTCATTCAATTAATTCACATTTAGGAGAGACCAATATAGTGTTCAATATTTTATTGAATTGTATACAGCTATGTTATTCTGTTAATTATTGAGAGCAGTATGATGTAGTGATTGTGTTGTTGGACTATGACCAAGAAGACCTATTGTGCATTCAAATCTACCCTTAGTCTAATCTCTAGAGCAAGGGTGTCAAACTCAAGGCCCGGGGACCAGATCCAGCCTGGGGTGTGTGTGTGTGTTCAGATCTGGCCCATGGGGTCGCCCTGGAAACAGCAAAGGACTGGCTCAAGGTGCCCCTGTCAGCCAAAATGGAGCTCAGGAGGGCTGCACGCGGGTCCCCCCAAGCTCTGTTTTTGCTGGCAGAGGATTGCAGGAAGCTGTCGCAGCCAAAAACAAAGCTCCGGAGCCCTTTTTCTCTGACAGAGTACTTGGGCCACCACAGATGCCCCCAATCCAAGTGATGTCGAGCTGGCCATGCCCACTCTGGCCCCCCAAGGTCAAGCACAACCCTGATGCGGCCCTCAATGAAATCGAATTTGACACCCCTGGTCTAGAGGAAGGGCAACATATAAATGTAATACATAAATTACAAATATTGAAGAATGGCTGATATAAATAAATATAAGGCTACAGAGGCATATCTATAATAGTATTAGAAGTCTACTTCAGTGCAAAGGAGGCATTAGTTTTCAAATGCCCCATGAAACTTGATGCACCTTGTATTTCTATTACATATGAATATATAATAGACACTTGAGATTTCAGTGTCCTGGAATAAAAATATGAAAAAGTATTTATTTCTGTTAGGAACAAAAAAAAGGAAGTGGTAGATAATCTTGAAATGTAATTCCTAAAACTTGCAGGCTGTTATGCAGCACATTCTCCATTTGTTTTAAGACATATAATTCAGATCTAATGCAGTAATTCAGCAGAATGTATTTGGGCATTTACATGGCCATTCTTCTTCTTCTGTGCTATTCCTATAGTTCCTTCCAGTCAGAGTTTATTTTTGCTACAATCTATTCCACCAATTTAGCTTTCCTTCTTGAAAATAGAAAAGCCAGGAGGAGAGCAACAAATTAGTTTCTGTGTGTATTAACTGTGTGTATACTGATTTAGTGAAACAATGAAAGAGTCTACTTTTAGAGTAATAAATTGCATTTTCATTCTTTGATACCATCAACAATGCTACTTTTTATTATGAAGTATAACTCCATGCTTATTTTATATATATAAATAGGAAAACAGTTTTCTTTTTTTCTTTTTAAACCAGTAAGAAATAAGACAACAAATGTATTATTGTGAAAATATTGTACCTAGTTAAGAGATGGATTTTTCTCTAGAGCAACAAGATCTTTTATATAAGACAAGATTAGTAATGATAAGCTATGAAGGAATTTTGATATTGTATTGGAAATCCAATATAGATAAGATCTGGATAAAAAACATGTGCCACCATTGTATTAAGCAGTTTTAACTCACATGGATTCTTTCTTTTAACAAAGAAGGCAATATTTTATTAATTCTCTTTCCCATCTAAAATCTGTCAACAGGGAAGAACTGAAAATACATTGAAAATAAAATTAATTCCACTGTTCCACTGTTAACATTCATATCTAGAGCGCATTTGCTGTTAACACAGTTTAGCGTGTGAAAGTACAGTGTAAAATAAAAATCTAAAGAAAAAGCTAAGCTCTCTCCTCATTTTCCACTTCAAAATCAGTATTCTGTAATGTGAATCATAATATCAGAGAAAAAAAAGTCTAGAAAATCAGTGGATAAGCAGGCAAAAATAACATTTTACTTCTAAGCCACCCAGAGTTGGTACTCTGATGGCAAATTAATAAATCTCCCCTCCATTTGCTTATTAACTGGAGGCTTTCAAGAAACAGCTTACCTAAATTGGCCAACTACCAGCATTCTTTGAATTCATTGAATGCAGGTTTTTGTACACAACCTTGGTTTTCCTTGGAAATTCTTAAAAAGAGGTATAAATTTAGAAATGTGGTTTCACCAGATTTTAATTCCAGTAAAAGAATTGTAAATTGATATTTCTCTGATTTGAGTCACTTATCATTTTTGCAAGCAATGTAAAAGAAATACAAGTAAAGTTAAAAGTAATCCATTATATCTGTATGGAAATTATATTAAGAGTCTCTGAACCTTCTAAAATTCCAAGTATTCAGGTATTAACTGTATTCCTTTTCTGTGAAAGTCTTATTTTTTTAGATTTAATTTGTAGTTTTGTAGGTATTGAAATGTTTAATAAAAGTTCAAAATCCATGTTAAGAGCAAAGTTGTTTATTAATAAAGAAAATTGCTAAACTCTTTATATAATACATCATTTTAATACTGTTTAAAGGTTTAATGATGCTGGTCTTTGGTTCTGTTTTCGTTAGCTTTTTATCATTTAGAGTTTTAACTGAAGCATTGCAGGCACATTTCATATTTGTGATAGATAGATAGATCTCAAACTTCTTAATCACCCATCTCCCTCATAAAGGGGGTCTTCTCTTATAGTAAAAGATGTGCTTGTATTAGTGGTTCTTATGCTATTTTTCTATGGGTTCTTCAGTTATTTTTTAATAGTTAAGTAGGATCCGTACCTACTAATTTCTGAACCTGATTTCCTATTGCTGTTTCCTCTGAATGTACAATCTAATGTGACCAGTTACAGGAGTTACAAATCCCATTTGAATTGTTGATTCATCTTTCAGAAAATCAAATTGATTTGAATCAAAATGATGCAATGTATTCAACTAGAATACATTTGATTTTGTTTAATAAGGTTCAGAGGGCTGGTTTGGCCCATAGATCTGAGAGATTGTAGAATTAATTTTTAATTCCACTTTTGGTAATATATGCATTACCAAGCTACCAGAGATATGCATTGGTATGAAGAGCTTATTAATTGTGCTGTATTAATCACCCTATGTATTGCAATGTCTACATCTGATTTCTTTCAAATAAACAATCCTGTACTTCAGTGGTTAGATGACCTAGGCATTGGTATTTAAATATAGATCTTTTTAACATTAATATTCTACTGTGTTTTTAATTTATGTGAAATGTTAATATATATTGTATATCCATATGCTAAATAAATAAATACATCTTCAGTTTCTCTTAGAAGTTGTTTTTTGTTCTCTCAAATAGCAAGCAATTAATACTAATTAATGCTGTTTATTAAGACAGATAGCCTATCATTGATATTTAGTTTTCAGTCCTATGTATCTAATTATTAGTTTACTTATTTCATATATTGTAGGAATCCAGCATTGATCACCAGCCTGTAAGAGCAGAAGGGAAAAAAGAAAGTTCACAAAAAGACGCCAAAGAAGGTAAATTTTTGTGTAAAATAAAACTTAGGTCACTCTACTAACAGCTGTTGAGCAACATGACTAGTTCTCTTAAGAAATCCTGTTTATATGGCATAATAAGGCAAAGGTATTGTTTGTAAAATAACAAACCATGGTTTTTAGAAGTCTGATGACTAAAAAGAAGCTCTGGGTTACCTTATCACATTAGGTCAAAAACAAATATTGCTATATGACTTAGTGGGTTTGTAGGCACAGTAATAGATTAAATATTTTACAGATATATTAATAAATTCATAATCATATGGCCAGGGTCAGAGATTATAAAATTCTGGTTTCAAATATACGAAAAGGCCAGGTTGTCTCCCCTTGTTCTACTCAGAGTTGTAGTGCTTTCAAGATATGACTTGGCAATCTTGTGTGTGTGTTGAAGCAGAAAGTAAGCCATACATGCTTCATATGTTCAGTGCAACTCAGAATTAGGACTATTAAAATGGATTAAGGAACCACAAGAAGAAATACAATTAAGACAGATGGATATACCATAACCATAATTGCCAACCTATACTTGAGGGGGGAAAAGCAACAAAAGAAAATAGTAATGTGTCAGAACCAATTCTAAGAAATTGTGTTAATTTGTGAACAGGCATAGTGACAAAAGCCATCTAGTCTTTATGTAGAAAAATCAACCCATATAGTACCATTAACAGACATATTGCAAAATTCCAAGTTCAAGTACTAAACAGCGTGTACTCCTAAGAGGCAGGCAGCCGTTTGCTGGTAAGAACAGTTTCTAGGATGGGAAAGTTGCCAAACTGTTGGGTCAGCATAAGGCTGAGAGGGGAAGATTGAAAAACACCGGTCTTCTGCCAATTAACCAGACTGTGGAATCTTAGCTTGGAAAATGACCAAGTATTTATTTAAGAATTTTGTAACATCTGGTTCTTTTTTTTTTTTCCAATGCCTCTTCATGACTGCTTTAGAAATGGGAAGTTGTAAAAAACTATTTTCATGTGCTCCATGCTCTGCAGCCCTGCATGCAAATGGCCATTTAATATGGCATTTGGCAATTTTACTGCCTAATGGAGCACTGCTTCCAAGTTGCGACAAGATGAAAATCTGTTCTGTCTACTAGTTTATCCAGGCTTATCTTGGAACAAACTGTGTTCTACATTAGGTATTCTTCAAATAATTATCAGTTCTGTTTTTCACAAAGCATTATTTGGGCATGGCATGTAATGGGATTGTAGTTGGGGTTGCCTTGTATATAAAAGGGAGCAAATATCCCACTCTAATTCTCTTCCAGAAGGTGCTGAAGACCTGGTTCTGCCAGCGGGCCTGGAGAACCCAAAGCGGGATGGAACCCATTAAATGGCTCATGTGATCTGCTGTCGCTGGGGTGGGAGATGGGGGGTGATTTTATTATATTAATTTATTTGATTCTTCTTACTAGTTTTACTGTTTTAAATGTGGTTTTATACCTTGTAAGCCGCCTTGAGTCGCCATGGGCAAATAGACGGCAATATAAATCCAATAAATAAATATCAACCTATCATTAACATCGAGGGTAGCCTTCACATTTGTGTAGGGCACTGAGGCATGCCTCTGCCTCTGATCGCCAGCTGGTGGCTGGATCAGAGTGTCTTCACCTTTAGCGATTATCTCAGCAAAATCCAGGTCCAAAACCCATTGTCAGGTGGTGCTCTATTCAAAATACAAGAAAGACACTCTTAGACTCCATTAATATAGAGAATATTGTTTTTATGTCTACTGGATGGATGGACTAATGATTATGTGTGTTGGTGTTGCAAGAAACATGAGAGCACTTTAGCTTTTATACATTGGGCATGTTCTCCCTTACACTCCTTTGGGAGTAATGTCATGCCATGCACTGACTGACCCAGACTCTGAGAAACAGCTGAAAGACAAATTGTTCCATCATATGTGCCCCCTAAGTGGACAAACACTTAGGATATAATCCAACTTCTGCCCTCATTTGAGTCAGAAGTGCTCTCAACATCTTCTCACAAGATGAATCCCCAGCTACATCCCTCCAAAAATGGACATAAATCTACATGGGTGTCAGCCTTCAAGACTCCTTTCCTTTCTCTTGCATTTTTCGGCTGCCATAGTAATGGGGGGAGGGGAAAATAATTGGGCTTTGTGGGTGTGGGAAACATGCTGGAGGTTTTGGAGAATGAACTGTATAACTTGGGGAAGAACTTTACTACTTATGCTTATTGCTTGCTTACTGCGCAACTGTGGGTCTTTTTCAAAATAGGCCAAAGTCAATGGCAGACATCTGTCTGCATCACCGTCTGAAGATGGCCCACATTACATTATACACATCTCTGATTGGATGGACAGTTTGAACTATTGTTGGTGGGAACGTTGCTATCACTTTGTATATATGTTTTTTGTGCGTAATTCCTCAGATCTAGAGTTACTTTGATGCTACCAATTGAATTCCAGTAAAAGTCCTTTTTTGATGAAATAATTTAAACTTAAATAAAAGGATATAAATTTAGTGTTCCTCAAAACTTTAGTACATTGGTTGAAAAGAATTGGAATTTCCAAATCTTGATTCAAAACTTCTTGTATATTTGTTAGATATTTTAAACTGTTCCTTTAGTTTTTGACAGGAAAAAAAGAGAGGCTTAGATTCTGTAAGGATACGTGGGACTGACCTTGGCTTGGGAGACAAGGGCAAGAGCTGCAGCCAGGGGAAAGGCTAGATAAGAGGCAGCCCAGTTCCCAACAGGAATTGTGGACAGGGCAAATAGGCCAAAAGGGTTCTTCCCTAGTTTCTTGGGCTGTAAAGGTGACAGGAAGGAAATGTACTTTCAGAATGTAACATTCTATTAATATAATCTTACAGTAAAGTAGAGCTGATGTGTTTGTTTCTTGTCTGGACTACCTCACAATAATGACATATCCTGAGATTGAATTGTTCAGTGTTAATAATTTACCAGGTATTTTAGAAGCTGCTAAAGCAGGGGTATCAAACTCAAGGCACGGGGGCTGGATCCAGCCCATGGGGTGCTTAGATCTGGCCAAGCCATCCTGGAAACAGTGAAGGACAAGCCTGTGGTGCCTCTGCCAGCGAAAATTGAGCTTGGGAGGGCCACATGCGGCCCTTGCAAGCTCTGTTTTTGCTGGCAGAGGGTTGCAATATGCCATCTCAGCCGAAAACAGAGCTCACATGTCCACTCCCTGAACTACATTTCATTAGCAGAGGGGGTTGCAGGTGACTGTTGCAGCCAAAAATGGAGCTCGGGAGCCCATTTTGCACTGGCAGAGCATTTGGGCTGCCACAGGCGCCTCTGACATTAGTGACATGCTGACCACGGCCAGTATGGCCATGCCCACCCCAGCCCTCCGAGGTCAAACACAACCCTGATGCAGCCCTCAATGAAATCAAGTTTGACACCTCTGTGCTAAAGCATCAAATCAGAATTGAGCTGTCAAAACATGTTTTCACTGGATATACTCCCCTTTTGGATTGATGGTAAAGAAAATTCTATTCGCAATTGCTGAAAAGATTTAAAGTAATAATTAAACAACAGCTAATCCAATGTACCATACTATACCCTTTTGCACCCATTCTTTCCAGGAATGTTTTGCCAGAAAGTTAAAATCCCATATCAGAGTTAGAGCTATCACCTTCTTTGGAATAAGCATAAATATTGATTATAAAACATGTACAAGCAAAGAAGTTATATTAATTTTAGTTTTACCCTGCCAAATCAAAGATACCTTATACCATCTATCAAAATCTAATATAATTTGTTTCAGCACAATACACATTAACTTGGACAAATTTTGAAATATCTAGTAATATAATAAAATAGTAATTAAATCAGTAGAGATCACAAATCCCATCTGTGAATACCATTCCAATGAGACATGTGACCCTAATGATGGTAAATTAGATTTAGCTCTAAACATTTATGGAGATACTTGTCAGAGTTATAACATTTGACATCAAACCATGCAACTCTCACTTTCCCCCCCAGTAGTTTGCATATTCACTTTGTATGTTTTAAGGGGGAATGTAACAGTAGCATGAAGTTAACAGGAGCTTGTATGTGTTTTGGATGTAGATAGGTAAGAGAAAAGATAAATTATCGTTTTCCTTTTCATCTGTAACCCCCTGCATTTGATCCACTGCTGTTCTTCTGAAGTTTGCAAGTTTGTTAGAAAGTCACCTTCAGCTGTGTGCTATTTTCAGAACAATTGCACACAGAAAATAGAAAGCTTTTTTTAAAAAAAGAAATCCTCAATATATAAATGTAGCTCTTTGTATATCTTCCACTTCTTAACATTGTTAATCTGAAACTTGTTATAACTAAACTCCCTCCAAAACTGCTTGTGAATTTCATCCAGTTTCCCAAATACTTAAAAAAAATTCTGTTTCCAAACTCAACATTTAAAGACACTTGGAACAAAACCAGTATATCTGTAGGCCAGGGGAGTCAAACTCAAGGCCCGCGGGCTGGATCCAGCCTGTGGGTGCTTAAATCTGGCCCGCGTGCACCCCCCATGCCCCGCTTTGGCCGGTAAAATACTGCACGAGGCGTCCATCCTGTCTCCCCCCCACCCCCCCCGCGGAGAATTACAATTCTGATCTGGCCCTCGAAGAAATCCAGTTTGATACCCCTGCTGTAGGCCAACAGGTAGTAGGCCATATCCCTTCATTGGTTGAGAGAATGCCAAACAAAATAAAAATTGTATTTGCTGATTTCGGGTAATAATCAAATAAGAAATGTGGAGATTTGGGCTCTGCACTAAATCAATAGATCTCCAACTGATCTACAGGCAATCCTCACAATCATTTGTTTAGTGACCAAAGTTATAACAGGACTGAAGAAAGTGGCTTATGGCTGGTCTTCAAATTTATGACAATTGCAACATCCCAAAGGTTATGGGATCAAAATTGTCAACCACAGGGGTGGGATTCAACCGGTGTTACTACCGGTTCGGTGACTACGTTTTGTGTGCACATGTGTAAAAAAACCTTTAGCTATGCCTCCCAGACAGCTGAAAAGTGCTGCGCGCAGGTCCGCAGCATTTGAAAAGCCACTTTTTCCTGCTTTTTCAACCTCAGCTATGCCGCACAAAGCAGCTGAGGTTGAAAAAGCAGGAAATAAAGGACAGGTAAGAACCCGGGCAGGCAGGTGGGCCAAACAGCAGCAAACACAGAACTGGTTCGGTATCTGCTGCTCTTCAGAGCTACCAGTTCTATAGAGCTGGACAGAACCAGTAGCATCCCACCCCTGGTCAATCAGCATGTATTCACAGTACTTGCAGTGTCTCACAATCATGTGATTGCCATTTGCAACTTTCCCAGCAGGCTTCCGGCCCATAAAGTCAAAGAGAGAAGCCAGATTTGCTACCGATGTCATGATTAATTTAACAACAGCAGCGATTCACTTAAGAACCGTGGCAGAAAAAAAGATAACATTGGGCACAACTCACTTAACAACTGCCTTGCTTAGGTCCCAATTGCATTTGTAAGTCATGGGCTGCCTGTATTTTGAACTCCTGGATTTCATCCAGATTACACGGTTAGGGTATACCTCCAGTAGAGAGAGAGGGGGAAAAAAAGCCTGGCTTGGGTTTTGGTTCTTCTCTTCTCCTTATGAACCATTATGCCTTTTTTGTTTTGTTTTGTTTTAAAGGAACAGCTGTTTTTGACAATCACTCCCAGGTTCATAGTAAAGAATTGTACATATTACTGGAATAACATTTGAAGTGTGTCATTGTTTTGCTCATTAAATATGATAGTACCTTTGTTAGGCTAGGGGGGACATAATGGTGCTAACCATCAGTGATTTATGCTCTGTTTTTCTTATCTGGCAAATATTCAAGATATCTAACAACATTTTGAAAATAAGGACAATATAATTTGTAAACAATTTCAAAGGCAGTGGCCGGGTGACTTTGTGCAATAGCATGGAAAGAAACAATGTGATAGCAGAGTAGCCAAGGTGTCAAACAATAGTTCTGCAACCCCATTTTCTGTCTGTGAGCTGACAGGAATGACTGGAGCTACAATGAATCAATGCCTCTTAGATTCAGTCCTGCTAGATGGCCCAGAAGCATACACTAAAAAGATCTAGAAGATTCTTTTCCATTTCTCCAATTCAGTTTTGAGGGTAGGACATCATCCCAGACCACCAAAGCATTTTCACCACTATATTTTGGCAAAAGCCCAGTTGAAACACGTCCAGATAATTAGTATCATTCAAGGGCATTTAGAGCTGCAAGATCAAACCTTCTGAATCATGTTTTCCAGAGACGTTAATTGTATAGCTCTCCCAAGTGAAGACTGGAGCCCAGAAGGCTGATGCAATCTTGTGCAGACAGCCTCTGCTGAGAGTGCACACTCAAAGTCAGTTCATGCACGAAAGCTTGTTTTCTACAGGTAGCAAGCAGATAAGCAAGCGGCCAAGGACATCTTCTCTTTGTCTTACCATTCTAACTAGGTCATCCAGAGAGAAAGCTGGGTGTTCATAGGCCAGTTTAAAAGAGAAAATAGGGTGTTTTTTGTTTGTTTATTTGTTTGAATGGCAAAAAGAGCCACAGTGAAAAAAAATGCCCCACAATGTTCTCTAAAATACGTATATCCTTTGATAGTGAATTAGTTCTCTGGGGAAGAAATTTACTGAGAACAATGTCAATGACTGGATGGTACATTGTTGGATATAGGAAGGTTACAGTTCCTTAAAAACTTGTATATTTTATGCTTAATTTGGCTCATTCAAGTAGAATTGTGTGGGTATGATTAGTTGCATTTTTTAAATATAAATATACTTATTTCAAAACTTACAAAAATTAATCAGAGCATAGGTGAACGATAGCACTTTCGATTTGATACACTTCTCTATTTTAAAACTAAATAGTAAGTTAGAAAAACACAGTAAAAATTCAAGCACAGGTTACAACTTACATTGCTAGTTTTTCACAGAATGGAGCAACCTGATATTGAGTTCATTTGAGGGCTGAGGAAAAGCCAGGAATTATGATGAATAGCATTACATAACATAACTCCCCATGTTTCAAGCCTAACTTTCATGTTGTTTTAGAGAAAACAACATGAAAGTTAGGCTTAAAACATGGGGAGTTATGTTATATGATTGTCCTGTCTAAACCTGTAATAGGTTACTCATTATTATTTGGTTGACTGACAATTAAATCCAGTGCATCTTTTTGCTTCACTGAAAGGAGTGTGGTAACTCAAAAAAAGGTAGAGGGCAGGGAAGCAAATTCTGCTAATTTTCCTCTTCTGTACAATTTCCAATGTCACTTGCTTATTTGAATCTTCTTCTTTCATGAGATGGAATTTTTTATAATGTAGACAATAATTCAATATCACTCCATTTAATCCATTATTTAATCAGCTAAACAATACATTTCTTACCTCCATTGGATTAATATTGGTAAAATTCATTATCTTCATGTATTTAACAAAAGAATCCTGTGAATAAAATTTCTCCTCTCCTTTCCTCCCTTCTCTTCCCTTCCCCTCTCCTCTGCCCTCTCTTCCATATGTAGCATATGGTCAACATATTGATACTTGCCCAAGAGAAGATTTGCAACCGGCTGAAACAGACATTAATTTGGAAATATCATTTTCTGAACAAGCGGTTAACCTCAAAAATAACTCTGAAAGTGATTTGTTAAAAGACAAAGAAGATGACGCTCTGCTTCCTGTAAGTGTTTATATGTGTATATGCATATATTTAGCTTAATGCCCTTCATTTTGTAATTTTTCACCCATTTTTATCTATGTCCCCGTCCCAAATAATCCATTGTACAACTTGGATTTAAAAGAGGTGAATGCTGTACCTTTCCGGTAGTCCAGCATCCCCTCCCCCAAGAACTGGTTCTATGGAGAGAAGTTTCCTGCGGACCGGAGGCGGCGGAGTTTTTGCGTGCTGTCTGCATTCCGCAGATGGGACTTCACTAGTTTGCATGGCCCAGTTTCTGGTATGCTGCGACCCAGTGCCAGTGCCAGTCCACTGACCAGAAGTTGGGGACCCCTTCTAAAGCCCATTCATATCTTATTCATGGGATGAGGCATTTTGTGAATAAATTAACATCAGCCCCATCCATTGCTTATTAGTACAAACCTTTGAATGAGGGAAGACAACATGAACAAGGTTCATGGGATTATTTCTAGGATATTTTTGTTGTCATTTGGATACTAATGGTAGAAATGTAGCTTGAATTATATATCATCAGTGATAGGTCCCACAATTAACTTATTTGATGAGGGATAAAGAGCCATATGCAACAAGCGGGGTGGTAAAATATTATAGCAGAGGTTCTACCTGTATTGCTGGTCAGTGGGCCATTAATTGAAAATCAGTTGTCATGCTAAAGAATTTTTAGCTTGTTTTCCTTTATAAAGTCATTTGGATAGATATGATGGAACTGTAGTCTCCATTATTGTGATTGGTCATTTGAAGTTAAGGAACAGTTTCAGAATCATAAGCGTTGTTTAAGATCAGCCCTTAAATAAAAAATAAATGTTTTTCTTTTTTTGGTGTCTTCTACAGGTGAAACTCAAAAAATTAGAATATCATGCAAAAGTTCATTTATTTCAGTAATGCCACTTAAAAGGTGAAACTAATATATGAGAAAGACTCATTACATGCAAGGCAAGATAGTTCAAGCCATGATTTGTCATAATTGTGATGATTATGGCTTACAAAAAACCCCAAATCCACAATCTCAGAAAATTAGAATATTACATGCAATCAACAAAACAAGGATTGTACATAGAACAACATCGGACCTCTGAAAAGTATAAGCATGCATATGGACTCAGTACTTGGTTTGGGCCCCTTTTGCAGCAATTACTGCCTCAATGCGGTGTGGCATGGAAGCTATCAGCCTGTGGCACTGCTGAGGTGTTATGGAAGACCAGGATGCTTCAATAGCGGCCTTCAGCTCTTCTGCATTGTTTGGTCTCATGTCTCTCATCTTTCTCTTGGCAATGCCCCATAGATTCTCTATGGGGTTCAGGTCAGGCGAGTTTTCTGGCCAATCAAGCACATCCCACGGTCATTGAACCAGGTTTTGATGCTTTTGGCAGTGTGGGCAGGTGCCAAGTCCTGCTGGAAAATGAAGTAAGCATCCCCATAAAGCTCGTCTGCAGAAGGAAGCATGAAGTGCTCCAAAATCTCCTGATACACGGCTGCGTTGACCCTGGTCTTAATGAAGCACAGTGGACCAACACCAGCAGATGACATAGCTCCCCAAATCAACACAGACTGTGGAAACTTGACACTGGACTTCAAGCATCTTGCAGTGTGTGCCTCTCCATTCTTCCTCCAGATTCTGGGTCCTTGGTTTCCAAATGAGATGCATCTCATCAGAAAAGAGGACTTTGGACCACTGAGCAACAGACCAGTTCTGTTTTTCTTTGGCCCAGGTAAGACGCTTCTGACGTTGTTTGTTGTTCAGGAGCAGCTTGACAAGAGGAATACGACATTTGAAGCTGTCTGTGTGTGGTGGCTCTTGATGCACTGACTCCAGCCTCAGTCTACTCCTTGTGAAAGTCTCCAACACTTTTGAATGGCCTTTTCCTGACAATCCTCTCCAGACTGCAGTCATCCCTGCTGCTTGTGCACCTTTTTCTTCCACACTTTTCCCTTCCACATAACTTTCTATTCATGTGCTTTGATACAGCACTTTGGGAACATCCAGCTTCTTTTGCAATTACCTTTTGAGGTTTTCCCTCCTTATGGAGGGTGTCAATGATGGTTTTCTGCACAACTGTCAGGTCAGTAGTGTTTCCCATGATTGATTCCTACTGAACCAGACTGAGAGACCATTTAAAGGCTCAGGAGCCCTTTGCAGGTGTTATGGCTTAATTAGCTGATTAGAGTGGGACACTTTGAGCCTAGAATATTGAACCTTTTCACAATATTCTAATTTTCTGAGATTGTGGATTTGGGGTTCTCATGAGCTGTAAGCCATAATCATCTCAATTGTGCCACATCATGGCTTGAACTATCTTGCTTTGCATGTAATGAGTCTATCTCATATATTAGGTTCACCTTTTAAGTTGAATTAATGAAATAAATGAACTTTTTCACGGTATTCTAATTTTTCGAGTTTCACCTGTATGTGGAGATGTTTATTTGGAATGTGGATGGGTCAGACCAAGAGATTCCCCTTCCTTTTAAAGAATGGCTGCATTTTCCTCTTTTAACCAGTTATCAGGCCCAAATATTTTTGAGTGCATGGGCTAACAATGAATTAAATATTTTTATTTTAATAAATGCAGAAAAGTGAATACTTGGGAAAGAAGGTAAGCAAATCGAGAAAAGGAAACTTAGATCTATATTCAAGAGGTAGCAATTTTTTTATCAGTAGACAATAGAATGGATTATTACGTCCTATGGGTTGTTGTCAGATCTTAGTGACCACATAGATAGATTTTCTTCATAAAGAATAGGCAATAGATAAAGGTAAAAATGCACAACTGAGCAAAAAGCACTGGAAAAGAAATTAACTACTGCTGATACTTGCATTTTTGGTCTTCCTGCCAGTTGTATCCTACTAATTTCAACTTTCCCAGGGCTTTTGGACAGAGAAGCTTTGAGTCCAGGACCTGACAGGAAATCTGTTCCCACTATACTGTCCTTTCTACTTACAGTACATGTATCCAACTCAGACTGGGGGGAAAAATGTGTGCTGCTTATTTCCTCAGCCTGTCATTGGAGGAAGATGGTGGTTTTAAGATTATAAAACATTTAGAGTTGCTAAACAACCTGTAGGATGCTAAATTAACCACAAATCTGTTTAAAGATTGTTAGTTAACTTTAATTTTTCCAGCTTGCATAATTAACTCCAATTAAATTACATAAATGGTTGGAACAAAGGGAAGGGAAGTTTCCAATCAGAAATTTATGAAATACATGCACTATAATAACAAAACAATTATTCTTCCCCCAAACTTGTAGCTGTCTTCAAAACAGTGGTGTTTTTAAAGTAGGATTTTCCTTTCTCTGACCAGGGTACATTTCAGTAGCAGTTATGAAGGGCTCCACTTTGCACCAAGCTTGTATTTTCATTTAAAGAAATACAAGAATGACTTCTCTTCAGACTGCCTAACTTCAAAGGGGCTGCCAGATAGAGAAATTCTCTGCCACTTTCAAGGCCCTCACCTGTTCAAGGCAGTGCCCTGAAAGAATGAATACTTTTGCCTAAAGACATGCCTTTTGCACTTCTAGAAATGTAGATTTAGTTCTAGTGTTTTTTCGTGTTTTTTTTTTTTAAATGAAATTGTTAACACCAAGGTTTCACACAACTGCATTACGTACATTTAAATAGAACTTCAGATTTCCGAAGGACAAAACGGGTACAACAAAAATTGGAGATCTTGCACCTCAGGATATGAAGAAAATCCATGCTTTGGCCCTGATTGAACTGTCTGCTCTTTTTGACATACTTGGAATTGAACTGAAGCCACAGAAAGCAGCAAAAATTAAAGTGAAAGGTAAGTTTGTTGAATTTGGCTTTTGGTTGGTTGGTTGGTTTTGCAAAATGCATGTTCGGGTACACGTTTGCGTATTTTAATTTGTAAACATTGTCAGTGGAGGGGAATAATGAGATACGGTTAATTTGGATTCCATATACAGTTAGGAATAAGAACAGAGTAGAAGGTCATTGTGCAATGGCAAATCATTTCCTCACTGTCAGGAAAGCAAAGAGAATTTGCCTAGTGAGTTGAGCTCTATTCAAGAGAGATATTGCCTCCTCCCCCCCTCCCCCCCCGCCACATCTACGATATGCAAGGCAAAGTGCTGGTAGTGGAAAACCTTGGCTCAGATAAGCACATTTATATTCCACTGATCTCCACTGCAGTGTTAAATATACTTAAATGTACTTAACCATATCTAGATCAGACAGTAGGTAAGCTGCAGTATGAAACCAAAGCTGTGCCTTAAAATAATAAAATATCCTCGAGATAGAGGAGATAATATTTTATATTTATTATGGGCATAAATTCATGTTTTCTGCCTGAAACCATTTAGATGATCCCTCTGTAATTAACCTGTGCTGTAAGCTGGCTCTTTATGCTCTCTCTTGCTTTCCCTTTTTTGATATATATATATCCGTCCTTTCTTTAAACAGTTTCTAGTTTTCAGAAGCTTTGAAAGTTTCTCAGAAAGGATTTCTTGATTGCTGAGAGCAATCCCTTATGACTGAATTCATCAGGCAGGGATGAAATAACCATTTGAAAGGCTTAGCGCTTGAAAGTTTTAGAACAAAAATTGCATGGATGATACAGAACAACTTAAGTACTACATGCATGCATTCTGGTCTAGTCACCTTTTGTTAGACCCATGCACGCTTCTGGATTGGTTATGGTTTTTCAGGAGTGGCATGTGTTTGGGTCCATGCATTGGTGGTTTCATTTGTCAAGCAATGCCATCTGATGGAGTCTTGGAAGCATGTCTTCTGAGTTGTGGCACCTCTGAAACAGCACATCTGTATGCTATCTATAGTCTACTGAAAAGACTACAGCAACCTTTTGAGAGGTGTATGCAACAAAATTTCATTTTAATGTATGCCGATTAGTGTACATTCAAAGTGACAATAAAGTTATTCTAAGTCTAAGTCTAACCTACAACCAAAATTCTGGCCTTAATTGTAGTTGTAAGTCGAGGACTATCTGTATGTCTATTCCCCCCTGTTATAATCCTGTTTTCTTTTTCTGATTTAACATACCAAGGTTCTGTTTATAATTTATATGCCATTCAAAGTCACTGTTGGGTGGTCTTACAAATTTTAAATTATAAACAATGAAACCCACTCAGCAACAGAGCTTATAGCCTCATTGGAATATGCAGACCCTTCACTATTAAAAGATAAAGGTTTTCCCTGTCCAGTCGTGTCTTATTCTAGGGGGCAGTACTTACCTCCGTAGCCGAAGGAACCAGCACTGACACTTTGATGGTCATATGACTCTATGCTGAGGCTGTTACATTCCCACCAAAGTGGTACCTATTTATCTATTCACATTTGCATGCTTTTTGAACTGCTTGGTTGGCAGGAGCTGGGGCAAGTAACAGGGAGCCCTGTCATACAGCACTTGAATCTTGAATCCAAGCTGTCAACTTCCCAGCTGACAACCTCAGCGTCTTTAAAAGCTGAGCCATTGTGCCCCCTGTTACAAGATACCAATCTATAAAAGAGATTCTATGCATGCAGGCTGCATGTATCTAGAAATGCTTACTCAATGTGGAGGTCATCATTTAAGTTCTCCAGAGTTAATTTGAATTTTCAGTATGTTGGGGATAGCAGGTGGTTTGAGAGAGTTTTGGATAACCACAGTTTCAGAATCTTCCAACAAGACAAGGCAAAAGACTTCAACTCTCCTGTTATGGCCAGCATACACCAACTTTTGTGGTGACAAAGAGGGTGGGAATCCTCTTCTACCAGGGACCTGAGGCTATAGGATTGCAGCTTGAAACAACTGAGAAATTAATTTAAAAGGGAAAATCAAAAGCCTTTTGAAGGAGAGATTATATAACTAAAAGCAGTTTTTTTCATTACTTCAATAATGAGTTTCACTATTTTCTAAATTTGCCTTCTTAGATTTTTCTTTGATTTCATATCTTTTATTTAGTCTCATATGTTGATGTACACTTGGAGAGACAGATGGGTAGAAACAAAATATCCATTATCAGATCAACGTGATTCAGTCTGCCTGAATGAAATGTGTGTGTGTGTTGGTGTGTACGCCTCTGTTTTTGCGTGCGTGTGTGTGAATATTCTACCTCAATTTGGATTTCAGGGCAGTGTTGAATAATTTTTTAAATGCAATGTTTTCTTAAAAAGAAATACAAAATTAATTTTAAAACGACAGATTAAATAGATTAAAACCAGGAACATGTTTTTGTTAGCTGTCATGAATTGAAACATGCTATCAGTTAATCAAGTAGTTTCCTGTGCCAAAATATGCAGGAAATATTCACTAGAGATGCCAGGGTAGGAACTAAATTACTAAAAGCCATAGCAAGAGATATCTGACTTCTCTGAATATGTGTGATTTTCATCCACCTGCAGAAAATAATTCTAGCAACACATTTTAGAATGTTTTTGCAATATTTCTCACTTATTATAGTGTATTTCATAACAAGTAAGTATAGGAATTTTTTGTTCATATGATTAGTGTTTAGCTTTGGAGATTTGTATTACTGATTTCTACCTAAGAAACTTCTCTTTTCACTTATTCCTGCCTTTTGCTTATTCTGACTTACCCAAGCTCAATAGATACATGAAAAAGCTTCAGGAAAAGCTTCAGCTGATGGACAGAATGGGATATAATCCTTGTCAATAATATCAATGATAATTCAATGTATACAAATAACTTCACATATTCTCATAATCAATCTGTAAAAAAATCAATGTTGTTTATCGGATGATAGTCCATGCCTAAATCCATTTAAGGTTTTTTTTTTCCCTCTCCCTTCTTAGCCTTTTGCCTGTGTTTATGTGTGAAGTATTTTTCCTGCATATTTTCAGAAAATAACTTTGTCTTCTCTTTAACTGCATGTTTAGTGGGCTTTAGTCCTGAAAAACAACAATTTTGTAATGGGATTGTACTGAAAATAACTTTTCTGTCTGAGCATGAAAATTAAAAGCAAATATTATTTTTAAATGTTTTCATGTCACCACTTTACGAACCCGCCCTCCCTCCTCCTCCTTTACTACAGAATCTGGTCTTTTTGGTGTTCCACTCTTGGTTTTGCTAGAACATGATCAAAAGAGAATTCCAGGTATCCGGACACCGCTTATCTTTCAAAAAGTAAGTAGGCTGACTGATGTCCTTTCATTCTACTTCATTGAGCTTTGGGATTGAGTCCTGAAAGATACTGTATGTAATACTGAATTTTTAAAAAAATGGCTAATATTTTATTATCTAGCAAAATATTTTTTACTAAGAATGGCATTTTCCCTTTTTATATTTGATGCCTTGATAAAATTCTTTCTGCTCTTTGTAGATCAGTGGGCAGGCTAAGCAGGTTGTTCTTACCTTCTTTTTACACAATCATCAATTAGTAATACAAAGAATTGTGTCTTATCTGAGAATGATTTCCCCAGAATTTTGCAGAATAAACCAAGATCACATGGACCTTCGTAGCACAAAAGAGTGGGGAAAAGTGGGGGATTAAATAGCAAAAGGAAATTATGGGATCTTTGCCTAGTTTAGGCTACTGCATCAATGGTGGCCCTACTTGGGCCATGGTATCCCGGTGATGATTACACAACTTATGTGTTAACTATGTAATTAGGCTACTGCAGTGTGCTCTTATAGGACAGTTGTTGGGGAACATTTCAGAAGTTGCAATTGGTCCAGAATGCAGTCTCACCATCTCGCCACTGCAGAGTCACATTGATTTTCATACCACTGCCTGAACTACTTATTATCAGTCAACCTCCAGGCCCAATTCAAAGTTGGCTGCTAATACAAAGCCACACATGGTCTCGTACCAGGTTACATCATACACTGCCTTGCCTTAGTTCATTTAGGTATCTCAAGGGGCCTATTGACAATCCTATTTCCCTAGAATTATATGGATTTTGGGAAAATTGGGATATTCTGTCTTGGCCTCCATATGCTTTCCCTGTAGGTGATTATGGCATTAATACTTTCCTCAAGGCAATGAAAACATTCCTGTTTTCATCATGCATTTATCAGTATCTGATTGACTCTGGCAGGTATAAATGAAATAAAGGAGAACTTTGTAAAGTGGCATTAAGTTAGATGCAATATCCAGAACTAACGTAAGCTGGGCAGTAATCTTCTTGTCTCTGTATAAATGTTTTATTTTTCCCTGATACTGTCCACCCTGGGCTAATACCTAAGGATAAAAATTCTGCACTTAAGCCATCATTAGCAAGAAGACTCATGTTCTGCACCTGGCTAAATGCATTTGATTGAGTATATGTGAACTGTAAATTCTCTTCTGCATATAAAAGATTTTTCATTGATTAATATCTATGCAAACAGATCTCTCCTCCTTCCCAATAAATTATTTTACCTGAGTCAGGAATGGGAAGGAGGCCAAAGCAGAAAGCAGGAGATAAATTTCAGAGATCAATAAATAAAGTCTATATTCCGAGGTGGGTGAGGTATTAGCTGTTCTCCAAATTGATTCTGGATAAATGTCACTTTATGCACACGTGTAACAATAACATTGGTAGTAGGCTCTTTTTAGCCCAAAGACATCCCGTAGTTGTGGTACTGCAAAAAAAAGATCATGAAGCAGGGAGGCATATATGCTGAAATTGTTACGATAGTATCAATCTTCTTGCTGTTTCATGATATGTCTGCTTTCTGTTTTCCATTTTTATGTTCAGCTCATTTCTCAGATAGAAGGGGGAAAGCTGGAAACAGAAGGATTGCTTCGAATACCAGGAGTTGTTGCTAGAGTAAAGGTAAAATGGCCCTTCAGCTTAGGAAAATGGGTACTGTGTTTTCTACCAGTGTTTTGTTCTTTGTTTATATTTGATAATGTGTGCATAATCAGTAGCAAGCCTCAAACTCAGATCTTTAAATAAAATCATAACTTCTATCTATTCATTCTAAATGACATAGTAGAAGTAGGTAGAAGCTAAAGAGCAGATTGTCTGCTTGTCAAAATTTATTTTATGACTTTCAGAATTGATTTTTTCAAAACTATAGATTTTATATACAGATCAAGACTATATACCCACATTCACACACATACACTCAAACACACGCACATAGATACATAAAATTACTTTAAAGATGTTTCTGAATTAAATTAAAGAGTGGAGCTGAAGAGATCAGTTCCCTGTCATTTTACTCAGATGTTGTCCTCTGTAATGGTTGCTTTCTCCCTGGGTACAGGAGAAACTTATGCAGTTGTTACTGCTTTTCTAATAACTCATTATCCTCTTGTCATATTTTGAAACCAATTTTATTTCTGTAGCTTTCAAATATTCATAAAATGTGAATTCTAAAGCAAAAGCTGCAAATTGGATAAGTAGGTTATACAATTTAGAAATGCATGCACAATCTAAGAAGATGAAATATGGTTTCTTGTTGACCTGGCAAATTGTTGAACTGAAGCAAGATGTGAAATGTGCATTTTATGAAGTGGGTTTGGGGGAGGATCAGCAAGTGGCTTTGAGATAGCATATTAAAAAAGGAGACATCAGGCAGAAGTTACTTCTCTTAGGCTACCTGAATTACATCCAAATTCCTTGTAAAATATTGTCAGAGGGAGATTTGATCTGGATTAAAGAAGACAGATAATATAATTGAGGTACTCGTCTTCATAACATAGAAAGGTGTTTTATATCAAGTTGGAGAATTGTTCCACCTTGTCCCAATGGACTATCTGTTTTGATAGTTAGGGCTTTGGGCAGGCGTCTGTGCAAATGCCCTACAGGATGGAAAACTGCACATATGGCCTTTGGACTAAGATCAAAAGCCTTCTGAAAGACAGCTGCTAAAAGATACAGCTGCTGCTTGGAGCAGAGTGTCACAAACATAAAATGAGCTTGGGCTGAAAAAGGGAATTGGAAGTCGTGGAGAAACAAAGAATGCTAGAAAAAAAGATAGGGACCAGCAGTATCTCCAAAGGGTGTCAACATCTGTAATCAGGCACTTCAAAAGCCTTGTCTGTGTTGTACGTGCAGCAGATTTTTGATACTGATTCTGTACCTACTATCTTGTAGATTTAAACTTCCCTTGTGTAGATACTGTTTTTCTGGTCCCACCCATAACTTGCTTGCTGGGCAACCTTCCAGAAGGGTCTATGACAATTCACCATGGCCAACTCGCTATGGCCAACTCACCACAGCCAACTTGACATGGGACAATTTACCATGGGACAAGTGTTACACTAATATCAAAGAAATGGTGGAATAGAATCATTAAAGAAAGGAGGCAAAAGGAGGCATTGAATGAAATGTGAATGACAACAATTTAAATATTTTTTTTATTTATTTTGAATAATTAAATTGAATTGTTAAATTATCATGTGGCTAGTTGTCTAGCAGCAAGTTGGCCATGGTAAGTTGTCCCACAGTAAGTTGGCTGTGGCGAGTTGTCCCATTCCGCTTCCAGAAGATATGTCTAAGAAAATGCGGCCTGTTCTAGCGTAGTACCAAAATCCATCCATAGTCATCTTAATTATTTGAAATTTGAAGGAAGGAATTCAGAAGTATCTCCCCATAATTGATTTTAAATTTTAAAACATTGTGCATGTGTGTTTTGTTGTTGTTGTTAATTAAAAGGATTTTTGGACAATCTCTCCCTCTTATGGACACTGTTACTGTGAAGAAGAAAACACACATGAACTAGGGTTAAAATGAAAATCCAGTCTTTTGGTTTATATGGCATTGCCTACACAAAAAGCACAAAATACATATTTTAGTGCAATGTTTGAAAAATCCTGGGAAATATAGCGGTAAGCCTGATGTATGAGAGGGGGGAAATGACACCGTCTGTTAGATTTTATGTGCTACTTTTTTCAGGCAGATTGTAAACTGTAATATTTTTAAAATAGGAAATGCTATCCTCAGCACCTGCATTTCTTTCCCCTGTGTCACTTAGAACCTTTGCCAAGAGCTAGAATCGAAGTTTTACGAAGGGACTTTCAACTGGGACAGTGTCAAACAGCATGATGCAGCCAGCCTTCTAAAATTCTTCATCCGAGAATTGCCACAACCCTTGTTCACTGTGGAGTATCTTAAGGCTTTCCAGGATGTACAGAGTAAGTAGGGTTTTTTGGGGTGAGGGGTGGTGGGGTTTACTGTTGGGAGATTACTCAGAGTCACATGCTGAACATACAAGATAAACACGGCTGGCTCAGCCTATGAGATGCATAGATTAGGCAACCACCGAAACTACCGTGTGCACTTAATCTTTATTGACATATAGGTCTCAGATTTCTAGCTTTTAAATGTCCACTGAAGGAACAGGGTTCAGCAGAATGATATAGTAAGAGATTTCTGATTATTTGTTCCTTTTCCTGCAAAAAGCCCCATACCACATCCCAAATTGCCCCCAGGTTTGTGGAGCAGACTATCAGGCAAAGTTAGGGGTTTCCAGAAGGAGGAATCACCATAAATGATCTTTTTCCTCATTCTAGTATAAGGAGCCTCTGCTGGATTAGGGCTCCTTTTGAAAGTGTTATTTTATGTTACCATTCTTTTAAGAAAAAGTTAAGGTTAAGCAGCTGTAGATTTTGAGCAGTTCCGTAGTTATGTTTTTCACCTCTTCTCTTGGTTGCATGTACCCTTGTCGATTGCTGAACCTTTTTCACAGTCCACAACTGATGTGATACAATTTTCCAGATACTTCAGTTAACCCATTAGCATTGGAAATCTGCTTGCATTTTTTTCTCCCTCCAGAGAAGGAGGTTCAGAGGAAGCCGGGATACACATTCCAATGAGTTCATCTTATATTTGTGGCTATTTTTTTTCCCATTGGTGAGAATTCTGCCCCTCCTTCCATTTAGTTCTTGCCTCAGTCTAAGTAGGGACAAAGCCCTTCAGTGCAGTTTTGGATAAATGGTATTCTCATACTGTTTACTGCCATGCAACTCTCTTGGGACTTTGTGGGACAACACACTTCATAACATTCGCAAGAATGCCATTTGCAAAGTTTTTCTAGCACTATAATAAACAGAAGGATTTTAGGCTTCCAAATGTATTAATACTTTTATTCATTATTTGCAACCATCTCTATGTAAACCATAACCAAATGCACACAAATTAATATGTCTACATAGAATGCATTGATTGGGGAAAAACAGATTCGTGGAATTTTTAGTACTCTTTGAACTTCATTATTTGCTTGCAGACATTTCATTACCTGACTAGGTAACATGTTCAATGTTAGAAGGGAGTTTGGTTTATGTTTATAAGCAGTAACTTGTCAAGGTTGGTGGCGGTGATCTTTTTTCCTTGGTTCCTTGAATAGATTATTGTTTATTGCTTGACTGTTCAGGTGTTAATCCATGCATATCTGGATGTTGATTGCTTGAGAGTTGTTCTGGTATTTTTGTTTTCTACTTAGTTCTTTTATTGTCTCTTTTGAGTGCTGTGTAAATATAGTTTATTTCTATGTGTTTGTTGATGGCTGATTTGTCTGAATGCCAAACTTCTAGGAAGTTCCTAGCATTTTTGGATTTAGCTTGGTCTAAGATGCTATGGTTTAATCTGCCATGTTGTAAAAATAAGGACGTTTCATTGTGTCTTCTGATTGCTACTTGGTGTTCCAGTATGTGCTCTGCTAGTATCCTGCTAAGTGATTGTTACAGTCCTTACACTGTATGTTGTAGAATAAAGATAATGCCTGTTTTTATTTTATTTTTTTTGAAAACAATTTTATTGATTTTTTAAAAACAAACAAAACAAACAAAACGTAAAAACATCAGCTCTCTTCCATACATATATACAAACAGTGTGTCGGTTGGTTCATCAGTTTTGTGCATTCATTTCATAGTCTCAATTACAGTTACATTACATAATAACTCATATTATCAATCCAAACTTATATATCCTAGTATCACTATTAGAAAATCATTTGACTATAATTTTATTCATTCATACTTTATGAGATAACTATAATTTAGATAGTTTATTCTATAACAAATCATATAATCATAACCAAATCTATCCTAAAAACACTTTATAGATATGATGTCAAGTAACAAAGCAAAAGCAAAAGCAAAAGCAAAAATATTCCTTGTTATCTAACATTCTAAATATTCTATTATTATATTTTATCATCCAACCATTGATAGAAAGGGTCCCAAATTTTATAGAATTGTTTATCCTCTTACTCTCTAATTTCAAATGTCAATCTACTCATCTCAGTACATTCCAATATTTTCTTGATAATTTCTTCCTGCAATGGTACTTTCTCATTTTTCCAATTTTTAGCAAATACAATCCTAGCCGCTGTTAATACATTTACAATCAGATATTTCAAGTCTTTACTATATGTATCTGGTAAGATTCCCAATAAAAAAAACTCCGGTTTCAAATCTATGTGTTTCTTTGTCATTTTTTCCAACCACATGTGGATTTTAGTCCAATATTTTCTAGCATCCTCACAAGTCCACCACATATGGTAATATGAGCCAGGTATCTGATGACATTTCCAGCATTTTTCAGATTTATTCTTGAACATTCTTGCTATCCTTGTCGGGGGAAAGTGCCACCTGTAAAACATCCTATACAGATTTTCTTTATAAGCTGTTGACATTGTCATTTTATAATTTTGCGACCATAGTTTTTGCCATTTCTCTAAATCAATCCCATATCCAAAATTCTTCCCCCAAACAATCATAGTTTCTTTAACTTGTTCTTCCTCTAGCTTAATTCCCAGTAAATAACCATATAATTTTTTAATCACCTTTTCATCAGTACCTGTCAAAATCTTATCTAGATCAGTCTGTTTATCATAAAATCCCTCTGTTTTAGAATCTTCATCATACCTTGAGTGTATTTGCGCATATGAAAACCAATTCATCTTTATACCTTGTTCCTCTAGATTTTGTATCGATTTAAGTTCACCCTTTTCATCCAATAGTTCCCCATATCTAACTGTTTGTTCCTTCTTATAAATTATAGGATAGGAAAATGCTTCAATGGTCGATAACCAAACTGGAATTTTCAAATAACATTGTCTTTTTATCTTCTCCCAGTTTAACCACAAAGACTCCCGTATATAATGTCTTCTAAAGTAACCCTGTGTTTTAGTTCCCTTATACCATAAGAAAGCGTGCCAACCCAACAGCAAATCATGACCTTCTAGTGTCAACAATCTAATCTTTCTTAATGTTATCCATTCCTTGACCCACATCAAATTTGCAGCTTGGTAATACAACTCCCAATTAGGCAGGCCAAAACCTCCTCTAATTCTAGCATCTTGCAAAAGCTTTAGCTTTATTCTCGCTTTCTTACCTTGCCAATGCCTGTTTTTATTTTTGAGACTACCATATCTTTTGGTTTACTTAAAATGTTTTGAAGAACTTTAGTTAGTTCTGCTACAGTGAAGCTATACAGTTGTAATTGTTGGTTATTTTGGAGATATTTTTTATGTATGTAGCCCTTTTTCATGAAGTTCCATAGGTATCCATTTTATTGGAAAACGTTGCATAGATGGTTTGTTTCCTTCTTCTGGTTACTTCATTTTCATGTCTGTGTTCATCTAAATAATCTTACTGGGAGTTTGGGTTGTTACACCAAGGATTGCTTGGTTCAATTCTGAGCTATTTTCTTCTATTAAAAATAGATTTGGTTTTTTTTCTTTTTTTGAAAACAAAAGTTAATTATTATTCACAGAAGACTGGACATTCTAGAGACAGCATAGTCTTGGCCAGTTTGAAAGAGGCTGCTGATTGGCCGAGGTTCTCTGCTCTCAGCAGTTGGCTAGCTCAGAGTAAGACGAGAATTTGCTAAAGATGCTTTCTGCAAATTCCAGATCCATAAAATTAAGGACAATACCTAATTGCTGAATCTGTTTGAAATCTATACCTTGTGAAAAAAAAGTCGTGGGTTATTTTGATAGTATGTTGAGAATTATCAGCAAATGAGGAAGCAG
This sequence comes from Pseudonaja textilis, assembly GCF_049901715.1. Taxonomy (NCBI): domain Eukaryota; kingdom Metazoa; phylum Chordata; class Lepidosauria; order Squamata; family Elapidae; genus Pseudonaja; species Pseudonaja textilis. The sequence goes on from NC_141990.1 coordinate 90,719,564, forward strand.
TGGTGTGGCAGATCTTTTTATTTCTAGAGTTACATGTTAGTTTCAGCTATAGATGCTTTCTTTTTATTGCCTTATCAGCATTTCTTATATAAGCTCTTCCAGTGAATTAAAGGGAGACACTGAGTAATTGGTATTAAGACATAGTTATTTGTTTACATTTGTCTAAAAGATTCGCACCATTCTGTCAGACTTAGAATATACATAATCTATACCATGGGAAAGGGCAATGAATAAGAATGTTTTAAGGTTGGATTATATCTGATTTCCCCTTGTCTGCATGACTGGTTTTCAGAATTTCATGATTATCCTCATTGTTTGTATATGTAGATACAAATTCTATAATTGGCAAGGACATTTGCTATGTGTATTCCATGCAGGCATTTTTCAAATTTGCTTAGTTTCTATCCTGAAAGCTAGATTATACAGTACATAAAAATATTAAGCAAAATATATGCAGGGGAAATTTTAAGCATCCTGAACATTGCGGATAATAACATTGCTATTGCTTCCTACTAGTAGTTTTAGCAATCGTGCAGAGTTTGGTATTCCTGGATCAGCATCACAATTTATTTGGTAATAATTTGCACAGGAAGGACTCCTGTATTTTACTGAGTTTCATAAACTCTCTTCAATTCATATGCATACATCTGGGAAGGTGTTCTCTTTTATCACATATTTTTATATCAGGAAGCATTGCCCCATGAAACAAAATAGCTAACAGAGGTTGCCATTATTCGAGACCTAATAAATAGCTTGGTAGCTGAGTCATGAAAAACATGAATATGTAGCTTTTGTCAATCCATTGTCATAATTTGAATCTTTTACAGCATTTCAGAAAGGTTAATTATATTATTTCGTGTCCAGTAATGTCATTGAGGAAAATGCAAAATCATTCCAAAATTGATATACTTGCACATTTTCTTGGCAGAGCTTCCAACCAAGAAACATCAGCTGCAAGCACTGAATCTTTTGGTTCTTCTTCTCCCAGAGGGAAACAGAGATACACTCAAGGTTAGGCACTTGATCTTATTTTTAAATATCAGGATTGGTGATTGATAATTCCAGAAAAAAAAGTTTGCTTGTTAAATTAAAAAAACGATCACATGTTCTGAGCAGCCAGGTCTTGTTGCCCAGTTGGGATCAGAATGATTTTGGAGGCATAAAATTAAGATGTTCAGTTTGGAATATGGAGGTTCAGTGAACAAAAAAGAAAGTAACCTGGTATCTTTTACCTACAAAAGAAAGAATCAGGAAGAACACAGTAGAACCAATTATCTTAAGAGGTGATTTTTTTTTCTTTCCATTCTCTTGTAGTAGAGGATAGACAACCCCATTTTAAAAAGATAGTTCCAGCATGTAGTTCCTGCATTGAGTTGTGAGATGAGGTGGGGGAAGTTATATTAAAAAGGCCCTGCATTCTAGCTGGCGTTGTTGTTTTGTGTAATTCACCCAGGGGCTTCCAAAGGGCAACATAATAATTGGCATGTATTGCAAGACCTACATAAATAAAAAATGGACAAACTGATAGTGTGACAATTGCTGTGATTTGTTAACCATATACAGTATTCTCTAGAATAAAAGCTATTTTAGTCTTTCTCTTTGCTGTTAACTATTATTAAAATAGTTAAACGCTTGACTTTGATGTTGGGCATCCCATAGTTACACCACTAAAGAAGTACACACAATGCACTCGATAGATGCAGTTAGACATCTTTTTAAATAGGCTATTTGAATGCAAAGATTGCCCATATAGCTACTTTGGAAATGGTGCTCTTGTTTTCAGGTGCTGCTTGAATTTCTTCAAAGAGTGATCGATCATCGAGATAAAAACAAGATGAACCTAAAGAATGTTGCCATGGTTATGGCTCCAAACCTCTTCGTGTTTCATGGCTTGGGTGCCAAGCCCACAGAACAAAGCGAGTTTATTATGGCGGCTGGGACAGCAAATGTCATGCGCTTCATGATTAAATACCAGAATCTTATTTGGACTGTAAGTTTGCTTTTGTTAAAAAATGAGTGTTACCCTGAAAGAATCATTACAGAAGTAGTGGGTTGCAATTTTTCTGTCTTGGAGACAATGCAATTCCTTTTAAAATGCTATAAATGCTGTATTAATTATATGTGAGTTTAAGGGGAAAGATGCCTTTTTATTTCGATTTATATAAAGACCAAATGAACATCCTTCCAAATTTAGAAACAGGCTGGTGTTCTTTGTGACCATATTAATCAACAAACCAGAAAATAATCCAGTTTTATTTAATCCAGTTAATGCACAATCCATTTTCCCCTTGGAAACAAACAAATTTTTTTTTTATGCATTGGGTTCTTTAATATGATGATTCATTCTTCACACAGTTCTTTCCATTTTGTTAACTGTTTTGTTTTTCACAACAAACTATAACCTTATTAAGCATACTTACCTATTTAGCATACTTTACACATGGTTTTTAATGAAAACAATCATATTTTCCCTTCTAGAAATATACTTATGTAAAGCTGTCTAAGAAAAGACAGTCAGTGTCTGAATCCTTTTGCTTATGAGATTTTTTTTTAATTGAGTTTCACCACAATGGGTGTAGTTGCAATTGAGATTTAAATGTTTTTGGGAGCTGTGGATTGCACAGAAAGGCCAGGTGCAATTGTTTAAAATATATGCATCTGGAAGTGGGGCTGTTAGCTAGAGCAGTGGTTCTTAACCTGGGCAATATCGCCCCCCAGGAGGCGATTTCATTTTTCAGGGCGGCGATGGAACGAAAAGGGGCAATGTGGGGGCGAAGCAACGGAAGTGGGGTGATATGGGGGCAATGGAGTGAGACGTTTTGGGGATACTTTTGAGACTTTTTGCATACAGTGAACCGCTGTATATCTGTCATACAAAAACATCAGATCACTCGCTGTTAGTGAATTGAACTGTGTTTTAAAATGTTTCTCCAGCTAGCCTCAGTACAGAACGCTGTACATATGTGAATATGCATCGCTCATCTTCATGCACGTTGCTCAGCAGCCTCTATCACTCTACCCATACAGTGGCACACCATTGGCCAGAATGGGCAGTGATTGAGGGGTGAGCGATTCTTTCGAAACATCACATGCTGAGTGGCTGTCCCCTGTGATGTCAGTGTAACTGTTGAAACTAGGTTTATCGACATCCATGTGTGTTTTAGTGTTCCAGTGCAGTCGAAAATTTAATTTGCAGTTAGTTCCTTTCATTTTGAAGACCTCTCAACATGGCCGAGAAGAGGAAGTGTCGCCAATATTCGACGGAATACCTAAAATTGGGATTCATTCCTTCTTCCAATGTACAGCTTCCTTTTTGTCTTCTTTGTGAGAAAACATTTTCAAATGAAGCGATGAAACCTGCCCAACTGAAAGACCATTTGGTAAGAATTCGTTCGGATAAAGCCGACAAACCGGTATCATTTTTCCAATCCTTAAAGGCCAAGTTTGAGGATTGCAGCACTGTTGAGAAGTTATTTGGAAAATCATCACTCAACACCAACAAGGGGCTCATTTGTTCCTATGAAGTATCTTTGTTGATAGCAAAATGTGGCAAACCTTGGAGAAACACTGATTTTACCAGCAGTGAAACAGATTGTTGCCACCATGTTGGGGCCCAGTGCAAGCACTGTCACACAATTGATTCCTTTGAGCAACGACACCGTATCAAAAAGAATTGATGAAATGGCTGCTGATGTGGAAGAAAGGCTTATTAACACCTTGAAAAGTACAGAATTTGTGATGCAGATTGATGTGTCAACGATTCATGAAAATGAAGCCTTGTTATTGGCTTATGTCCGTTTCATCAATGGAAATGAAAAACTGTTATTTGCTCAAAATTTAGCCACCGACACAAAAGATTCTTTGATATTTAAAAATGTTGAAGAGTTTTTTAATGAGAAAAACATCCCTTTGACAAATGTCGTGGCATGTGCAACCGACAGAGCTGCATCCATGGTTGGACCATATCGTGGATTTCAAGCTCATCTAAAATCGGTTGTACCTGGAGTTATGACTGTCCATTGCATCGTTCATAGACAGCACCTTGTCTCAAAAAAATTGAGTGGCCGTTTGAACAAGTCTATACGTTAGGTCATTAACGCTGTGAATAAAATTAAGTCAATGCTTTGAACAACCAACTTTTTCACAAGCTTTGTGAAGAAAATGACGAGGAGTTTGAACATCTCCTTTTGCACACCAAAGTAAGGCGGCTTTCAAAAGGAAAGTGTTTGTGGCGATTGCATGAACTTTTTGACACAGTTGTCAAATTTCTTGAATCCATTGATCCAAGTCTAAGCAGTTCTCTTAAACTTCAACATCTGGATGTAGCTTATCTCACTGATGTTTTTGACAAGCTGAATGAAGTGGACGTAAAGCTACAAGGAGATAAAATCAATTTTCTTAAGGCCAAAGGAATAATCTACTCATTTATTTGGACCTCCTTGCAAGCAATAGGAGTTGCCAGGAGTTGTATCAGTTCCCAAGCCGTGGTAATGAACATCAACTCCAAGCAGAAAATTTGGACTTTTTTGCTGCCACCTGAAGCAACTAAAAGAAGATATGGAAACCAGATCCTATGATCTGATAAATCTGGAAGTGCCCACTTGGGTGCTAAATCCTTGCACAGCAGACTTTGCACAACCTCATCCCAAACTGCAAGAGCCACTAACAGATCTGAAATACGACTGTGAAGCCCAATCACGTTTTCAGAGTTATGGCTACAAAGCTTTTTGGGTGAAAACGAGGAACACTTACCCAATATTGTGGGAGGAAGTTAAGTTGCTTCTTTTAGCCTTTCCTTCCACTTACTTAGTGGAGAGGGGCTTCAATGCCGTCCAACAGATCCTTTCTAAGCCAAGGAACATGTTGAAGATCACTGAGCGCGGCGATTTAAGAATGAGATTAACAAAAATGGTTCCAGACATCAAGAAATTGGCATCAGCTCACCAAGCACAAGGCAGCCATTGATGTTCTTTTTTTTGCTTTTTGTGTACATACATTTTCTTCATTAATAATTGTCTCAGCTCTTATCATTGTATTTGCTTGCATTGGATTTCACGTTCCAGTTTGAGTTTTCGGCTTTGTTTTCGAATTCTTGTTGTGCTCTGTAAAACATTTTGTGTGTCTCTTTGTATTGTACTCTTTTAGAGTGCACTCCAGTTCGATATTATATTTTGGTTTCTCAGTTTTATGGTTTCAATTTTTTGTTGTTGTGCTCTTTGTGTAAACTTTTTGTGTAGATATACATATTTTTCTTCAGCCTAGGCATTAAATTTGTTGCTCTGATTTTTGTTGCTTTCCTTCTGTAAAAATTTTCTTTGTGTCTTTTTAACCCTTTTTACAGTGTGCATGAGTATATATTTTCCTTGAATCTTAATTTAGTTTTAGAGTTTTTGTCTTGAAATTCTTAGTTCCTGCATTGCAGTTTGTTCTTATGCCCTTTTTATATTTCTTTTTGCATCTTAAAATTCACTTGTAATTAAATCGTTAAATGTTACTGTTTTTTTTCGGGCATTTCATTTTCTTGCAACTGAATTTTGTTTTCAGTGGTCATTGCATTTAAGTGTCTTGAATAAATAAGATAATAATGAAATACATGTATCACGAAGTTTGGGAGTAAAGTGATGGATGGCATCAGAATTTTTCATACAGTTGAGATATGGGAAAAAGACTGAAAATAAATTATTTGCATCGATATGTCCTGATGACAATTTTAAAGAAAACAAAAACATGTTTGCATAAATTGAAGAATTATTTCCCTGTGTTGTGATTGAGAGGTTATGTTGGGGGAGGGGGCAATGATAACTTTCTCAATGGCTCAAGGGGGCGATTCTTTCAAAAAGGTTAAGAACCACTGAGCTAGAGTATGGTTTTCTACCCAAGGCAAACTCTTTGTACTTAAATATAGAATATATCATTCCAGTGCATGTGTAGCACAGGGGTGTCAAAGTCAAGGCCTGCGAACCAGATCTGGCCTATGGGGTGATTAGACCTGGCTTGTGGAGCCACCCTGGAAAAAGCAAAGGACCAGCCCGCTGTGCCTCTGCCAGCGAAAATGGAACTTTGTTTTTGCTGGCAGAAGGCTGCAGAGGCCATTGTGACTGAAAATGGAGACTGGGAGGGCCCCTCCTGGGCTCCGTTTTCAACCACGATGGCCTCCTGTAGCCCTCTGCCAGAAAAAGCAAAGCTCCATTTTCGCTGGCGGATCTCCCCAGCCTTCCCAGGGCCACCATAGGTGCCCCTAACACGAGTGACATTGAGCTGGCCATGCCCACTCCGGCCATGCCCTCCCGGCCCCCGGAAGTCAAACACAACCCTGATGCGACCCTCAATGAAATTGAGTTTGACACTCCTGGTAAGGCAGTTCGATACTGAAATAATACGTTTCATTTTAAAAAGGAAACTTCACTGGTACTGAACATAAATGCATCTGCTGTTCATTTTTAGTTGTTTTATTATTGGAAAGCTTCCAACAGATGTTTACTAATGTCTTAAGGGAGCAATAGTAATGTTGCCATAAAACATGCTGTCTGCCTGCCTAGATTCCTACGTTTCTTGTGAACCAAGTAAGAAAGCAGAATGCTGAAAGTCAGAAAAAGGAACGAAAGGACAAAGCAATGAGGAAACTTCTGAAAAAAATGGCATATGACCGAGAAAAACACGAGAAGCAAGATAAAAGTATCAGCGATCAAAAGAGTGGCAATGATGTAAGTAAACAATTTGTAACAAAAACCCACAGTTCCAACTTCAGCTGTACTCACAGGGATTATTAGAGCCTGCAGAACAAAGGAAGTTGTATCTCTTTGGAGTATCTCATGTATTTAACTGTAGAAGTTACTTTTAGTAAATTGTAGGATAATTACCTAAGATTGTGGTTGCTGTTCCTAGAAATCTTTCAATCTTACCTGTGCACTTCCTTACATTTTTAGATTTCAAATCGCCACCCTAATCTGAACAAAGAAGAGAAATTAATCCTTACATTTTGAGCAATTGCAGTATTGTCACATTTAGAAGTTATGAAATTGGGGAATGCTGCTATAATCTACTTGTAGCTGAAAAAATTATACAGCTACCTGGGACACAAAAAGTCATTTTATTTCTCAGCCATGCTGTTTGGGTTAAAGATTAAACTATTAGTACAGTTCCAAAATAAAGCAGTGTGAAGTATTTAAAATATAGTCACTGCAAACATATTGTATGTTCTAAGCAAACTTCAACTTTCTTTTGCTGTCCATTCTTTAAAAATCAAAACTGTTGCTAGAATACATACTTTTTGTTTGTTTTTTTACGTGGATAACTTTAGATAATGATATCTATTAAAATATCAACATATTATTAGCATGACGCATAACAGAAAACAAGCCAAATATTTGTATATTATTTTTCTGAATATAGATTTTTTCCCCCAATTATTCCACATTTTCTAACTGTATATTTGTAATCTTAGTAGATTGGAGCCATCTTGTGGATACATTTAGAATTGCATGGGCCTGAGCATTTTTTTTTTTCTATTGAAAACAAGTTGGTGTTTCTGGCCACATTAATTATAATGGAAATAGTCATTTTTGGTTCTGTGGACCCAGAGCAGGAGTGGATATCTGATAGCCCAAGTTACATAGCCTTTTTATGGCCCTCAGCGTTAGTCTTTCATTATTATTAAAAGTTTGCTTAATTGTTTCAAAAATCCTACCAATTTAAGTGAATATCTAGCAGAAACCCCAACTCTCCATATCTGTATGTTCTGGTCCTACCTCCTTTGCATCATCTCTCTTCGCTCAGTTCTTGCCTTCCTAAAACATCTTAGGCAGGGCTTTTGGCAACCCAAGTTGGCCCATCCAGGTAAGAGAAAAATGCATGTTGGGTCATAATGTAAATTTGCATGTTTCTGTGTTGTTTTAAACTTACTATTCTGTTATTGTATTCCTCAACCTTAATGCGAGGACAATTTGAAATTCCATATGTGGTTACCTATTTTGTCTTCTGTCCTCCTTTGCTATGTTGTAATAACATTTCTGTTTTCCTATACAAGTAATTCTCAACTATTCATTCAGCGACTGTTCAAAGTTATGGCAGTGCTGAACAAATGGAACTTACACCCAGCTTCCAAAGTTATGACTGCTGCAGTGCCTCTGTGGCCATGTGGTCAAAATTTTGGCACTTGGCAACCTGCCTGCACTTACAATCTTGGGAAGACTTCAACGCCCCCCTACCTGCTGATCTCCCCCTCCCCCTCCCATTTCTGTCCTTTTGGCCGCCCTGCGTACTGGGACTGGGACTGAAGTAGAGGCTGGGACCTCCCCTCAAGGTCTTTACTTCAGCCCCAGTGCAACCACTACTGAGAAACACTGCCTCAAGCCCTGTGTTATGGCCAGCCACCTCAGCACCATAGGGCAAAATCCTGTCCATCCCATTGCCCTCAGCTCTGTGGGCCCTGCTGCTCCTAGCTGCCCTTTGCCTTATTTCTTCTGATGCCAGTGAGGAATGCCTGGCCTGGCCCTATGGAAGGCAGTTGATGGGGTTGTGCCAGGCCTTTTCCACTAGGCCGCCACCTCCAAACAGAACAGGACCATGCCTGGCGCATCTCAGCTGTGGGGAAAAGATGGCTACCTGGGGTCAGCAGGGCCGGTAGGATGACAGGGCATGCAAGTACAGGGTGGTAAGGGCTGGCTGAGTGATAAAAAGCAAGGCAGAAGGGCCATCAAGCCGGCAGGGCTGCCAGAAGCAGTAGAGTGCAAATGACCAAAAGGCAGAGTTGAGGAGAGATAGGCAGATGGGGCACTTGTGAAGTGCAAGAAGTCCCTTACCTTACAAAGCGCAGGTCTGGAAGGGAATGGCTTGGGTTGGGATGGGCCTTGCCTAACAACCTGTGGGATTTAGTTAATGACAGCAGCGGGGACTCCCAGGATTCCTGTTGCCTAGCAAAGCATTGTGCAACGTTGTGCTTTATAACTAATCCCTTAGCAGAATTTCTGAATAAGATATACCAGTCCAATTACTGCTGTAACTCAGAAGACTACCTATATCTTTAAACCACTAAAATACCTAGCCAATACCTGCTCCAGTGCTTGCTTTCACACTCTGGCATGTGAAACCAGGATGAAAGTAGTATGTGATGATTCTTTAGAGTTATATCTTACATTTGTATAAAATGCTACATGGCACGTTGAAATTTAAACAGAGGGTTTCTTTTATACTTGATTGTAAGATAACCTCTTTCTGAATATGAAATTTGAAATCACGCACATTGTTTCGTATTTTGGAATTGTTATACTCTTATCAGAAGGGGAAATGGCATTTGGTTAGAAAATTAAAAATTGATCCACAAATGCTTTTTAAGAGTATAAGATTCTAAAATGAAGAGTTCTCCCCCCAACCACCCCCGCCTTCATTACAAAACAGCATCTGATTCATATATAAATATGTCAGCTTAAATGCAGGCTCTGAATATGTAGCCTCTAAATTGGTGGTTAAAAATCCATCATCCTATTTGTTCCATTGCTCTGAAAGAGATTTTTTTTCAAATGGTTTGAATTTTGGTAAATTGTACCATAGGTGACGAAACAAGATGGCTTCTGCTTTTGCACAGGACAAAATGCCAGATTTGAGCATTCGATTTGCATTATGCCCATTCATTTCTGCACAGATTTGGGGGGAAAAACCTTCTCAAAGCCAGCTGCAAGGTGCTGTGTTCCAATTTCATTATTGCTTTGCAGGCTGATATTCCAGAGGGAGTCATAAGGGTTCAAGCACCTCATCTTTCCAAAGTTTCCATGGCAATTCAGCTGACGGGAGAGCTAAAAGCTGGTGATATCATTGCCAGGTTCCTCAGCCAGAAAAGGTACAAGCCTGTCTGCCTTTCTCTGTTTACTAAGCCCGCCATTTTAGGAAATGTTAATTTTAAACTGTACCACAGCAGGGAATGGACAGATGTAATGAATTTTCTCCAACAGATCAATGATTGACCTTGCGAGTAGGGAAAAAGAAAATCAATAAAAAGAAACTTTTTTTTTAACCAGCAGCTGTATTGTCAGTAGTACATCTAAGGGGACTGTTGGCAATGCCTGTGGAAGGTATCCGTTGTAGGATCTCATCTATATTTAAAATGTTACCTGGCTGAAGAACTGCATCAATGTTGCAGAGGTGTTTCTTCTATGTAACATTAATGAAAAGAGGATGCTGAGATAGAAAGGATGTTTTTTTAAAAAAAAACAGTTTAAGAATAAAACAGACTTTGGATCAATTTTCACTTGTGACGAGTTCATCCAGGCATTTGAATCCAGATATTCCACTGCAGAATTTCCTTCTTGCCCTGACCCATTGATACCTACACTTTTAAAGGGGACTGTGGAATCTCCAATAATCCTCTGCTTTTTTCCTGGGGAATATGAGAAGGATATTGGCTCCCTCTTCTTTACATTCAGTGGGATCTTTTGATCTACACTCCTTATTTTATGGAAGATAAAACTTCATCATAGGGTGTCAGGTTGCTCTCGTGAATATACAGTATTCATTTCTAGTATCTCTTAGAACTTTAAACAGATGCATTGCCTGAAATATTACAAAGATTCCCAAGAGTATAAATAATAGTCTGCTCTCCAGGATTTAAATATTGTTGGTTTTGTAAAATGGAAATGGGTGACCTGCTTCATTTCTAAAACAAGGCAGCCAAGCTAGCTTTAACATAGAATCTGGCATGTGTATATCGATAAGCCTGACCTATAGGCGATTTTTGCTTAATTATCACAACTGGGACTGGCAACTCTATGGCTAAGTGACATGGTCATTAAGTGAGACATCATATGCCTGTGGCAGACTTATAACCTCACTTCGGCCATGGTCATTAAGTGAACCTCCTGTGGTTTTTTAAGTGAGACATATGACTGTGACTTACAAATTTACTGCTGCCATCTCTATTGAGTCTGCTTCTTGGAAATTGGCTATACATGTGCAAATGACAGTCACGTGACAGTTGTATACACCCACGAATTGCAAATCATGTGACTGCAGGGACACTTAATGTAACTTCAAAGGGCATTAAACAAGGCAGTCTACCTGACTTGAAAGTATATAAGATGATCTGCCCATTCGGTTTCTAAAAACAATTTCAGAACATGCTCTATAATGCTGAAAGTATGTAAAAAAACCCATGCATATAAATTAATTGCATTTATGTTAAATAATGATATCTAGTCAAAAGGTGGCAACAAAATTTCCTGGTTTTTTTTTTCCAAAAAAGGGAAGAATAATTACTTCTTAGTGAATATATGGATTTTTTTTTCCAGCTGATTTTCCTCTCTTGTAATTCAAGGTAGCAAACAGCTTCTTTTCCCATAATCATTCAAGTGTGGTATATTATTGCAGAAAGTTAACAGATGGGCAAAAATAATTTTAGTGCACTTGCAAACTCTGAGCCAGCAGGCCATTTTCTGGTGCACACTAGTAGCATTCAGTTGGAGGTTATTTGGGATAATGGCTGATCATTTTCTTAACTTATATTTTGCCAGTGGAACTATACAAGGTTTGAAGAAAGAAGAGCTGTTTTTACATGAAGTAGGAGGAAATATTGGTAAGGCCGGTAACTCTGCTTAATTACGACTGTCAAACTAGGTGGTTTATTTTCCTTATCAGATTATTTAGAATTGTTGAGACATAAGTGACACCCTACTCAGTGCAAGCATTCAAAATGAAGCATTCCTGATATCCTGCTATCTCAGTTCTACTTCAATACATTTGGGGCAGGGGCAAAATTGTTTTTACTGTTAGATCCTCTCCCTTAATATTCAAGGTATTATATGCTTTCCTATCAACTCTCAGTGGAAATTAAACCTGTTAAGAGCCACACTAAAACTTTTTTCCTGATGGACACATAAACAGTTCAATAACAGTACATATAGTCTGTGACTTATGACCACAATGAAGGCCAAAATTTCTGTTGCTGAGTGAAACATTTATTAAGTGAGTTTTCCCCATTTTATGACCTTTCTTGCCACAGTTGTTAAGTGAATCACTGTAGTTTGGAACACGGTTGTTAAGTGAATCTGGCTTTCCAATTGATGTTGCTTGAACAGCTGATCACCTGACCCTGGGGCACTGCAGCTGTCATAAATTTGAGTCAGTTGCCAAGCAGCTGAATTTTGATCACGTGACCATAGAGATGCTGCAACGGTCTTAAGTGTGAAAAATGATCATAAGTCACCTTTTTAAAGTGTTATTGTAACTTAGAATGGTCACTAACCGAACAGTTGTAAGTTGAGGACTACTTATGTATGATCACACAACTTTAATCTTGTCCATGATATTAACTGCTTCCAGAGAGATGGGCCTGTGGGAGTGGAAACTACAACAAGCTCAGATCGACAAGCTCAGTGTCTTAGCCACTAAGCCATCAGCATTTAGCCTTATCCACCTCTGAACAAGGTCATGTGACAAACTACAACAGCTTGTTGTAGTTTGTCACATGACCTTGTTCAGAGGTGGATAAGGCCAAATGCTGATGGCTTAGTGGCTAAGACACTGAGCTTGTCAATCAGAAAGGTTGGCAGTTTGGCGGTTCGAATCTCTAGCACCGTGTAATGGAGTTGCGCGTTGTCCCAGCTTCTGCCAACCTAGCAGTTCGAAGGCATGTAAAAATGCAAGTAGAAAAACAGGGACCACTTTGGTGGGAATGTAACAGCATTCCATGTGCCTTTGGCATTTAGTCATGCCGGCCACATGACCACTGAGACGTCTTCGGACAGCACTGGCTCTTCGGCTTTGTAACAGAGATGAGCACTGCCCCCTAGAGCCAGAAACCACTAGCACACATGTGTGAGGGGAACCTTTACCTTTAAGGATCTATCCCCAGCAAGGATCCTGTTTGAACACTGCACTTTGTTTAAAAAAAAAGACTTTTGTTGAATTTTATTTTCAGTTACTGTATTATTCAGCAGGGAAGAAATTTTTATAGATTAGAATCTGCTTCCATGAGCAAATAGTTTTAGCTCAGGGACAATGGGGTAAACAGGGACGATTATGCATAGCTACCATCTGGAGAAAGCATGCAGAGAGGGTGAAAGAGAGATTCCCAGTCCACTGATTGAGGAATATTGAACATGGCACAATTGTTTTCCAAAGGTGATTAGGGGCTGGTGTAGTTATGGCAATTCTCCGGATATAATAAAGTGGCTTGTGATGAGAGCAAACAATTACTTAAATGCTTCCATTTCAGAATCAGGCAGGAATATCAGCCAGAGTTAAGCATCCCTTAAAAGTGGAATATATATGTGTGTGTGTGTGTGTGTATGTGTGTGTTTGTATGTGTGTGTGCACCAGCATAACTCTGGAACGCCTTGAGCAATTTCACCCAAACTTGGTACACAGATGACTTACCCTCTGGAAACGAATATTGTTGGAGTAAATGCCCCTAACACCTCTCGGGGTGTGTGCGTACTTTAAAATGGCTTCTACCGTAATGGCTTCACAGTAGTCCACAAGGGGGTTCCCTCTTACCCGTCCAAGGAAACGTCAGGTGATTGGCCAAATGCAATCAAAAAAATGAAACACCAGCATAGACAAGAAACTCCCAAGGAGAGGAATAGAAGACTTGCGACACTGCACAGGAGACAGTACAACAGCGTGAGTCCCAATTACAAGATTTTCCTGTCTAATACAGAATTGGAATAAATAAATACCCCGGCAATGCCGGGTTATCAGCTAGTAATTACATAAAAATGTTTTGCGTATAGCATGCGATATTGAAGTTACAGTCCATGGTGGTGTCTTGCCTGATTTTATGACTTTGACAGAAATAAGTTCTGCCCTCTTCAGTGAAATTTCCTCTTAAGAAAATCATTCCTTGAAATCCTTATTTGGTATTTTAAGTGCTTATATGATACATTTCCATGACAGGTGAACGATGCCTAGATGACGACACTTTCATGAAGGACTTATATCAGCTGAACCCAAATGCTGAATGGATTATAAAATCAAAAAATGGCTGAAGTTCGGAATCTATGCCGAGACTTCCTGCAACACTGTGATGTTCAGATGCAGTGAAATAAAAGGCCACTGAATTCATTTGAGACTTAGATGAGTTACCCTGCTTGAGGAGTATCGTGCTACAGAGTCAGCCTTCTACTTCTCTCACGTAAAGGACAGCTACTGCAGCAAAATTATCAGGACGGGAAGCTTTGTGGTCTCACTGATTTTGTTGGAAGCGACTGACTCTGCAGTTCTTGTAATAAACACCACTGTGCCTTTGGTATGGTCCACTGGATTAATATTTTCTTCAGGTTGCTCGTGATAGAGCCAGCACCAGTTTTCTTAATAAATACATGTATTTAAAAATAAATAAATAAGAAAAGCATTTCTTCATTGGTTCAAAGCATCTTCAGTTGTACTTTTCTGTCATAGGAGATGGTGGTGATGTAACATGCACTATTAACATTAAACTAGCATTTGTTTGCTTATACTAGTTCATTACCCTGAAACAGTATGCCCTTGCTATCTCCAGGAATATATTTATTGAACATAATGTGAATGATTTGATATAGCTTTCTTTATTGGGTGGTACTTCCCAAGATCAGTAATAAAAATGGCAGGAAAATGAAGAATTGCAAGAAACCGTGTCTCTTCTTTTTTCTGTACATTAAAGGCAGGGATGGGCTGTTGGGGGGTTCGCAGGAAAGCCCCTAAGCTAAGATTCTGTGCAGTTTGGAGAATCCCCAAATCCCAATCCTGGATGGCTCTGCCCACCTCGCTCCTCCCAGAAGTTGCCATGTAGCCTGTTTTGGATGCAAGGCATACGGGGCCTTCCTAAAGTTCAGGAAGGCTGGAAATGGGCCCATTTCTGGCCTCCAGAGAGCCTCTGGAGCCTGGGAGGGTGAAAACACCTCCCCCCTGCCATGGTGCAGGAGGTTGTCTAGGGCACGCCCACCCAACAACCGGACAGAGAACCCTTTGCTAAAAAATTTTGAAGCCCACCCCTGATCAAAGGTGAGGAGTTATCTACCATCTTTTAATCCTAATGAGTTTCATTTTTTTTTAAAGAAAATAATTACCCCATTGATGTTTGTTTAATAAGTATAAGACAAAGTGAAATGTAATATGCAATCAAGATTGGGTATTCACACTTAGCAATTTAATACTCAGTGAGTGCTCAGAATGTTTAAATGCTCCAAGCGCACTGGCTTTTCATTTCACTTCGCTTTTCATGGTCTAATTTGTGGCTAAGAATTCTGGGATTTGTATAGGTAGTCCTCATTTAGCAACCACAATTGGGACCAACAGATTGGTTGTTAAATCAAGTGATCACTAAGCGAAACCATGATTGTGATGAACAACCTTACTTCAGCTTTCCTTTGCTGCATAGATCTATGAAAGTTGTAAATGCATGGATTGGTCATAAAGTTACTTTTTCCGTTACTGTCATGACTATTAATGTTTACTAAATGAGGCAGTTGCTAAATGAGGACTATCTATAATGTCAACATACTTTGTGAATGCCAAATAGCAAAGAGTGAAAAATGTGGATTTGTCAACAAAACTTGTCCTGTGGTCTAAGACCTGTGAGTCCTAAGACACTCTCCAAACCTCTTCCCAACCTGTAAGTTTTAGTTTATTGGAAATGAAAAACCATTAAGAACATTGGCACTAATTGCACTGATTATATTTAATGTAAGTTAAATTTATAATAATACATTTTGGCCATTTATTCTTCCTAATGTAGAGTTATTCTTCTGGCTATTTACTTTCCTATTGTACACTTTGAAGTCTTATTCAAAGTTTTAAGTGTGACTATTTGGCTAAGAAACAAAACATGCTCCATGGTCAATATTATTTAAGCCCAAGATATTTATTTCCTGTGATTCATCTAAGAAATTTTGTTTATTAAGAAGGAGGGTATTGAAGTGCAATAGATAGATAAATATTAACATTAATGCTTTTGAACTATAAATTCTAATCTTGATGCTTATAATGTATTGCTTTTCATATGTTGTTACCCATTCTAGAGAGATGAAGCTGACTGAATGATACCCTAAATTGAAGAGATTAAGAGAATTTATAAACATACATACAATACGTGTATAGCCCAGGCAATGATTTACCTGCTACAAGTGGATCTCACATGAGGGTGTGCCACAGTTCAATACATGACCATACAGGTTTGGTCTTTTGTTCTTCATAAAACAACAGTCAACAGAGCTTTACATTTTTTTAAGAAATATAAAACAATATTTCCCCAGAGAATTTATAAAATAAGAGAAAACATACACTTTTTTTAAAAAAAATGCCTCATAATAGCATTTTTACCAATGCATCGTGATCTGTTGCGTTCCTTATCATTCTATAGCTTCATATATTGGCAAAGTTGCATCTGATTTGCTATTCAGTGGCAAATGAAAAGTATATGAGTTGCAGAGAAATGGAACTGAAATCCTTCACTGGGATTTGGTAATTGTGATATTCCCTGTGAATCAAGTTGTAGTCTCCCACCAACTTTCTATGGAGATTCTCAGTTATCCAGCTCATGATTGTCCCAAAGGTGTTTTTTTCAAGAGGCAACTGGAGGCAACTGGACTTTCTGGTTTTTCTTTGAAGATGTTTCGCTTCTCATCCAAGAAACGTTTTCGGTTCTGAAGAGCTGAAGTTTCTTGGATGAGAAGTGAAACGTCTTCAAAGAAAAACCAGAAAGTCCAGTTGCCTCTTGAAAAAAAAAACACCTTTGGTTCTCCCACCAAATATATAACTCTAATTAATAGGGAAGGTCATGTGAACATGCCAGAAAGGACAAAAATGGAATCGTAATGGCTGGCTTGCTTTGGAGAGTGAGAATATTTGATCAATAAAGTGGAAAGATGAAAACCGAAACCAGCCCGCATCCAGTAGCTCCTTAGATGATCTTTTGACTCCATCCTAAGAGTATCTTCCCTCAATTGATTGGCATGGCATGCTAGGCAGAAAGCCTTGCTAACAAACCGAGAGCTGCTACATTACTGGAATGTATTGCTTATTTCCCCTGGCTGACTTGGGCTCTATCTCAGCCCAACCTGCCTCATGGTGGGGGTTGTGGGGAAATAGGAGGAAGGGGTATTAGCCGCATTCACTACCTTGAATTATTTGTAAAAATAATAAATGCATATATCTCTGAGAAAGATCTGAATTAAATAACAAAAATATTATGACCCTAGATACAGTACCTAGTTTTTATGTAAGCTCATTTATTTATTTAAAATATTTATGCAGCTGCCTCTCCTATAACAAACTCTGGGCATCTCCAATGAAAAATTAAAAACGTCAAATATTAAAACCAAACATATTAAAAATAAAAACTTAGTGCCAAGATATGCACAATCTCATCCTATTCCTAGCCCAGTCTTTGGAGGCAGAGCAAGGTCTTCAATGCTTTACGGAAGGGTAGGAGAGGAGATGCCTGCTGAATTTCTGAGGGAAGGTTGTTCCTCATGGCAGGGGCTACCATGTTCCTAGCTCACCCACCAGAGGCAATATTTGTGGGTAAGGACTAGGAGCATGCCTCGCCTATCTGACCTGGTAGGATGTCATAGAAAAAGGTGGTTCCAAGACTAATATCGCTCTGCATGTAGGACTTTAAAGATGATGACGTACACCTTGAATTTCACTTGGAAGGAAATGGAGCCAGTTCAGCTTGCTCAGCAGAGGTGTGACATATAAAGAGTTGTAATGGTCATTAGATCAGCTATTTTGAGGACTCCCTATTGCTGGATTAATGCCATTTTAATTACTATTTGAAAAACACTTATAGCCCAAAGGTTTGTTTATACTGATACTATAATCTGGATCCACAGATACAAAATAATTTCTGTATACCTCTTTGATGGTCTTTGAGCAATGGTTTTGTCACATACATTGTTTTCACCCCCCAGGGCAAAGCTGCTATGTGTGCCATCAAAGTAGTATAGTCTAATTTGGTTCCAGTTTGAGAAAGAGTTGTGTACAATTCAAATGTGTACATCAGAAGTAACCAACCTTGGCAACTGTAAGTCTTGTGGACTTCAACTCCATGGTTGGCGGGAGGGTTCTGGGAGTTGAAGTTCACAAATCTTAAAAGTCATTAAGGTTAGACATGCCTGGTTTATGCTATCTAGAACCCTGACAGTTGAAAAGTTCTTGGCTCAACGTTGGGCTGTAGATATGGGGTGTGAGGGAGGGAATTGCAGTAGAAAACATGCATTTGTTTATTTAGTAGATTATTAAATTATCTGTTTGTATATTTCTCTATCAATTATATTCTTTGAGAACATTAAGAGGCAATTTGGTGTAGTAGTTTAAGGTACCGGCTAGAAACCAGGAGTTTGAATTCCAGTTTAGACACTGTAAGTCAGTTGCCTGACCTTGGCCAGTCACTCCCCATCAACTCTAGGAAGGAGGTCCCAAAGATGCTTTTTCAAGAGACAACTGGACTTCCTTGTTTTTCTTTGAAGAAGTTTTGCTTCTCATCAAGAAGCTTCAGCTCTGACTGGATGATGGGGAAAGGAAGGATTTATACCCCTTGCAGACAGCTGGTCATTTGCATTCTTTTAGAGAGTCATGGAGGCCACTTGGAGGTTTATCTGTGTCTTCAGGGTCATCTGAGTGGTGCAAATGGGAGTGGAGTCTTCTTGGAACTACTGAAAGGACTGTGTTGTAGTCTGGAGATAGATGGTATTGTATCTCTCCTGTTGAGAGAGGACTGTTCAATTTTGATATAGATGGCCTCTTTGACTCCTCTTTCAAACCAGCGGTCCTCTTCTGTCCAAAATGTGGACTTTACTATCTTCAAAAGAGTGGCCTTTGTCTTTTAAATGCAGATGGACTGCTGAATCTTGTCCTGATGGGTTTGTTCTCCTATGTTGTGCCATGTGTTTTATGAAGTGGTTGTTTTGTTTTCCCAATGTACAGATCTGCACATGTCCCACTGCATTGTACTGCATATACCAGGTAGGAGGCAAGGGCAAATCCCAAAATATTGCCAAGAAAACTGCAGGGCTTAATTTAAGTAGCCATCAGAAAGTCAACACTGACTCAAAACAGGAGTAAAATTTATTATCTCTACTGCTTCTAAATAACTACGGTATTTCATTTTCATTAAAAAAAGAAAACACTTGTCCAGATACTAAACTCTTCTGTTCTATTCTTTTTATTTATCCTGGCGTTTTGTACTTTTTTGCTTTTTTCTGTTGGATTTTCCTGCATAGCTTCCATAGGTGGCAGCATTGATCTACATCTGGATTTAAGTTACAAAAGAAGCAACACAAAATTTATGAAATGGTTCAAAAAACAAAACAAAGCAAGACCGAAGAGATTATCTAGAAATCTTGACATTAAATTGCTAAAGAAGCTTTCCATCAATTGTTTGTAAAAATGCGAGACAAAAGTATTGGAAAAAAAGATTTTAATGTGGTTGTTACCTATTTTGTAAGCTTGAAATATTGACACACAAAAAAGATATAAAATGATGATTGATGCGAGTTTTTTTTCCTCTCTCCCTCTTTGCTCTCATATTATCTACATCTCTTTAGAAGGTCCACTTCATCTAAAAAATATTCCTTTTTTAAAACGCGGTTTCTTTCTTCTACAGCCAAGTTTATAGCTGCCCACTTTGTGCTGATCAATTGGTTGTTTACCTAGGTTATTGAGGAAAAGCAGTAAACATTTAAAAGCTGATTAAGAGGAAAGTGTCCAAATATAGGACAACAATATTATGCAATAAAACTTAATTCAGTTTGAAAATTAAGGTCCAAGAGAAGTAATTCTTGATGTCAGCTAGAGTGAATTAATTGTTCTGAAAAGGAATAAAAAAACAGTTTGGCAGAACAAAGTTTTACTTTAAATTTAAATTACATTCACAAATACTAGGGCCTTGTAGCGTTTATAAGATCTAAAGTGAAGGGTTCCTAAAACCAGAAAGTTGAAGCTGGAGCTACTTGGATTTTTGCATATGAATCTAATTTTCATTTTCGTTCTGGGTTTTGCAAGTATCTGTAAACCTCCTTTATCAGAGACAATAGTAGTGTGGACATACGAGGATTGAAAGTAAACAGCTAGGAGTACAAGAAGTCCTTAGCTTACAACTACATTTGGGATCAGAACTTCCATCGCCAAGTGATGCGGTCATTGAGTGAATCATTAAGTGACCGTTCCTGATTTTATAGCCTTTTTGTTGTGGACAGTAAGTGAATCATCACTGTTCTGACGAAGGCTTCCTGACACCATAATTAAGCACACGCTTAGTTAAAACAACTCTTGTTTTATTTCAACACTGGGAATTATTTTCATTCCCAACCAGTAATGAGTCCCAAACAGTCCCTTCGAGATAAGCAGCCACCTTTCTCTCCTTTGAAATGCTGCCAACAACTAGACTGCCGAATGAATTATAAAAAACCAACCAAAGTACAAAGTCCACACAGAACGTCAAGGATTAATCCAAACAGAATGAACGGCTTGACTTCCTACAAAGGTTTCATCACCTTTGCCTGTCCTTTATACCTTCTAGGAGGGGCAATCACCTCCAAGCCTTACTCCTGAGTTGCCCCTTTTGTCTCAGCTGCTCTTCCCTTCTAGCAGCTCTGCGCACACGTGTTCTGGGAACAGGCTCCATTTGTTCCTTGGCCTTGCTGCTGCCAGACTCCGGAGGCTCCGGAGTCAGCATCCCACTCTCAGATGGTCCTGGCCCCATCTCTGCATCAGATGCAGGACTCTCGTCCAAGTCCTCTCCAGGCTCCCTGACTGGTCCCTGTTCTTCCCCACTGTCCAATTCTGCTGCCATCTACACAGGCTGTCAGCGAACCACAACAGTCACAGCTGTTAAAAATATGCATTCATTAAGCAAATCCTGCTTCCCCTGTTGATTTTACTTATCAGAAACTGGTTGGGTAGGTCACCAATTGCAATCACATGACCCCAGGACACGGTAACCATCATTGCTAGTTGCCATGAGCCCAAATCGTGAACAAATGACCACAGGGATGCTGCAATAGTCATAAATGTGAGACTGGTCATAGGTCATTTTTTATCAGCAACCTCATAAATTTGAACAGACTCACTAAATGAGAGGTTGCAAGTTGAGGACTATCTACAGTATCTGAAGCAGCTGCATGAAGCAAAATATGACTTTCAATGATTCGAAGAGAGATGCTTTGTCCATGCTTCCTTTCAAGGCTTTGCTTGGCTCTAATCAGAGAACTTCTGAAATATTAGATATAATTGTAATGATTTTTTAAAAAAACATTAGAAGGTCAGTCTAGAGCAGGGGTGTCAAACTGGATTTCTTTGAGGGCCAGATCAGCATTGTAGCTCTCCATGGGCTTATGGGGGAGGAAGGAGAGATGGGACGGATGCCTCCTGCAGCATTTTTCTGGCCAAAAACGGGCCGTGGGGGGACTTGTATGGCTCCCCTCACACCCCATTTTGGCCAGCAGAGGCACCACGGCCGGTTCTTTGATATTTTCAGGCCAGCCTGCAGGCCAGATCCAAGCCCCTTGCAGGCTGGATATGGCCCGCAGGCCCTAAGTTTGACACTCCTGGTCTAGAGAGCCCTATTCATTTAAGGCTGGAAAACAAGGGTTGATCAAAACCTTTTCGTACATTAGGCTTTCTACTGTGAGTAGCCTCTTTTGAGTTAAGAAAAGTATACAGGACATAAATAATAATATTTTATTAATGAACAAAATGGCAGAAACAGAGCCATGCTCAGCTCAATTATTAGACTAGTGTGTGAATCTGCAGGATTCATTCCCTTTTGGAACTGTGATCAGACTTTGTGTGATTGACAGATCAGAAGCTTCCTGTGAAATGCTGATGAACTTCTTGCTCATTGAGTATTTTGGCTGGCAGCCAGTTTTTTTAAAAATATTTTGGTTGGTTTTCATACTTGTAAAGCATAAACAATCCGTGATTAATTGTTTGATGGCTGCGTTCGCTACCCCCCACTTTCCCAAATTCAGAGCAGTGTTCTTCTGAGACGAAGCTACTTAGTGGCTTTTTTTTTTTTTTAATTCAAAGCTTAACAGTATTGTCCACTCTCAGGAAGTCTGGTAGCGAAGAACATATCATTTTAGCATCCTCTTGGTGGGGGCTAAGCAACTTCCAGGTTTAAATTACAGAATCTATAAAGTTGTTTCACTAATTGCTATTGTTAATTGGTTGCTTGTTTGTGGAGAACATTCACTTGGCCATGAATGTTCATTTGTCTTCTAGTTTCAGAGGTGATTTTGTTTCTTATACGGTTATGTGAGATGATAGCTACTGACGGAATCCTAAATATGGATGCCACTGCCAGTTTTCCCCACAGTGATCTTAATGCTAAGAATTTTTTTCCTGTTTCTAGGTTATTATTAATCTAGTGAATTCTGTTACATGTGACTTTGCTTTTGTTGCTTATAGTACTGTCTTTGGTTTCTTTGACTATCTTAAAACATTTTTTCCTTTACTTTAGCAATAGCCCAAGGCAAGTAATCTTTTCTGGAACTGAGATTGTTGCAGACTGAGTTTAGATCCTGAAGAAGGAATGGATGACAGAAACCAGAATCAATGCAATTGACAAGGTTGAATTGGTTTTTTTTCCTATTGGTTTTATTTATTAATTAAAAGTCTATACCACCCATGTTAGACCTAAGTGACTCTGGGTGGTTTACAACAACATAATAATGCAATAGGAGCCTATGGATAAAAACGCAGATGATAAAGAATAAAGTTAAAACTTAGAGATAAAAGTGGAATTCAGTTAAAATTCCTTTTCTGGTACTGTTTAAACAGCTTTGGGGAGAATAAATCCAGGAAATAGCTGTGTAGCAATGGAAAGATTGGGAATTGGTTGGATCATTCAGTATCTAGCAGGAATTGGGTGCCAAATTAAGACAGAAGCTGGAAATAAGAATCTAACTGTGGTCATAGCAGAAAGCTCTTTACTGGTTTTGTGGCTTTACGGAGAAAACAAGGGAGAGACTAGCAGTCTTGGTGCCTAATTAAAGTCCCAGTTCATTCACTGTCCACAGCAGGGGTCTCCAACCTTGGCGACTTTAAGACTTGTGGACTTCAACTCCCAGAATTCCTCAGCCAGCAAAAGCTAGGTACCACTTTAAAGTAAAGCTGGCTGAGGAATTCTGGGAGTTGAAGTCCACAAGTCTTAAAGTCGCCAAGGTTGGAGACCCCTGGTCCAGAGGATACAGCTGCCTTTACAGGATTAGCCGAACCTTCCAGGGAGATGGGGGAGGCAGCAGCCAGATGTTTTCCTCTTCTTTTAAATATATATTGGGGTGCATTTAAAATATGAAACACTAGCTATATATTTTCCCGGTTGGGTAGAGGAGACAGTTGGCAAGAGATCATGGTGTAAATCAACTTTCCCACTGATGAGTTTTACGAGTATATTTTTGCATCTTATTTATTTAGCAAATTTATATTGCTGCCCATCTTAACTCTAGATAGTGAACAAATAACAGAGACCAAAAGATTTTTTTTTTAAAAAAAAAAATTGAAACAATACCAATTTGAAAATGATCAAGCTGCTTGATAAATACACAACAACATCTATTCTATAGTGGGTTAACATGCTGTTTCCAGCACCTGCAGTAAAAGTCAGGCCCACAAGGTCACCCAGAAAGCCCCCCCAAAAGGCGGGGGCAGCTTATCCCATAGGGTAGCTGCTGCCTCAAAGAAGTGTAGGAAGTTAGCACCCACCCCTCTCCTAGAAAAAAATGAAATATTTTAGGGTATATTAAAAAGGCAGAATATTTCCCCTAAAAGAGAAGCGGAAACTCAGAGAGGCAGAAACTCAGCCCTCCCACCTTTGCCAATGGGCCATTAAGGCCTGGGCCAGAGTATGTTAAATAACAAAGGTAGCCATCTCACCACATGGCCCGGGAAGATTACATTGGCCAGCACTCAGACAAAGCCTACAAAGTTAGCTAAGATCGCCACCCCATGGAGTCTGACAGCCAATGGGATACATTCAGGGGTGGGATTCAAATTTCTTAACCAGTTCTATGGGCATGGGCTAATTTGTTTGTGTGGCTTGGTGATCATGTGACTGGCTGGGCATGGCTTGTATGTAAATATTATAAATATTTATGTAAATATTAAATATATATATACTATATATATTCTAAATACCATACATACATACATACATACATACATACATACATACATAAACTTTTACCCAAAATCAGGCAAAGCAGATTGAGTTGCTTGCAGAATCACAGATTCACTCACAGATCTACCTTTCTGCAATCTGCTGCCTGAGTCTGCACTGAAAAATAGAAGCTTCAGTCCTAAGGAAGATTCAGCTCTGCTCTCAGGCCACTTCTCCCCCACCCCACAACCCTCTGAATACCACCTCTGACTGGGCCTCAGGAAAGCCTCCTGGGAGAAGGCAAAGCAGTACAACAGCTGTTTAGATCACCTAGAAAACAGAAATCCGAGGGCAGGGAAGGGGGCAGCTAGTGGTGTGATTTGCTGGTTCTCCGAACTTCACAGAATCATAACAACTGGTTCTATAGAACTGGTCCAAACTGGTAGAATCCCACCCCTGGATACATTTCTTACATAGGAACAGGAAACACTAAGGTGGGGCTCAACAGAGGGCATAAAACTCAGGCACTTTCAGCATCTCAGCCCTTTTCTTTCCTCACCCAACTTCTTGAAGGAGGCGATCACTTTTTTCTTCATCCAGCCATGTGGTCCTGTCCACCGTTAAACTTTCTTTCCAAGTAACTTCCACAATTCCAGTGTCTTTTCCCCCCCATGGAATTGAACCCAAAAGGATATTTATTCCAACAGAAGACACCTTTCCTGGGCCCCACTAAATGACCTTGTTTTACACAAGAGACCCAGCCTGTTGTTTCCTATCCAACAAAGGAAGTGCAGAGATGATGAGATCATTAGAGATAGATAATCCTGCAAGTAAGCTAGTCCTACCTCATGCAGAACTCTAAAGGGGACAATTGCACCTGGCATTGCACCCACAGAATCTTACTGGAAGGTTCTTGTAGCGGGGATGGTGATGATTTATGAGATATTGTGCTGTTGTATTATAGATCGAGTGCAGCTTCCAAATGCCTTTTAAAGGCAGCCCTATGAAGAGCATGTTGCAATAGTCCAACCAAGAAATGATTATGACCTGAGTGACTGCAAGCAATGCCTCTTGATCTAGTGCAAAATATAAATTTGCACAAAGGCCTTTTGTGCTACAGCTGCCACCAGCTTCTATAATCAAAACTAGGTGAGCTCCCAAGTTTCCCACCCGCTCCAGAGGACTGCTATCCCATTCAAAATGAATGATGGAACATTTCCAGATCTGCCTCCCTAAATCTTCAGTCTTAACAGAGTTAAGTCCAAGCTTGCTCTTTTTCATCTACATCCTCACAGCCCTAAATCACTGAAAATGAACCTCGACAGCATCACTTATATAGTCTGGAGCAAAGATGTAAAACTGAGTATTATCAGCACTCTGCTTATGCTTAACCTTCTGTTGATGAATGATCTCACCTAGCAGCTTCATGTAGATATTAAACAGAAGTTGGGAAGAGAACTAAGTCTGAAATACACACAAAATAAAGGGTTTCAGAGCTAGATATCACCTACCTTTCAATGCTGTCTTAAACTTCCTCAGAGGAAGGAAAACAACCACTGTAAAACTGTGGCCCTCTCACTTCCAATCACTAAAGCTTAGAAGGATACCATGATTGACAGTATTTAAAGCCTAAAAGAGTGATGACAGATACACCACTCCTGTCCAAAGACGCCAGAGGTCATCTATAGGTATGGTCAATGCTGTCTTAGCACTATAACTCAGCCTGAAAGTCGACTGAAAAGGGTATAAACAATCTATTTTTTTCAGGGCCTTTTGGAGCTGCAAACCTAGCACCTACTCAATATCCCAAAGGTGCCTTTTCAAAAGGCAACTGGACTTAGTTTTTCTTTGAAGACATTTCACTTCTCATCAAAGCAGCTTTTTCAGATCTCATCCAAGAAGCTTCAAAGCTGAAGGAGTTTCTTGGATGAGAAGCAAAATGTCTTCAAGGAAAAACCAAGGAAGTCCAGTTGCCTCTTGAAAAAGCACCTTTGGGATAATCTGTTAGCCGGTCTTTTGGATGTTCGTATTCCCAAGATACAAACCAACGAACCTTGAGCTATGCAGTCATTTATTTGTAGAAATAACACACATCCCATCTGGCGATAATGGCTTGAATTCCAATCTGGGAGCATTTGCCTTCCAGCACTCTTTATAGCATAAACCCACCCATCTAATCGCAGCTACCTCCTGTAGACTGCCCTATGTATTCAATGTTTCCTAATATGGCTAATTAGTTACTCCCATGCCATAGCCTCAAACGCTCTGCATCCTCCCTATCACTGATCCCCTTTACTTCCCTGAACACCCCGTAACACCTGGTGTATAAATCCCCCTTTCCCGCACTAATCCCCCCTCCCCGCGCTAAAGCCTTATACAGCAGAGCGCCCCAGCCACGTCATGTGGGAATTCCCATTCAGCCTCCCACTCCCAGGTAGCAGTGCAAGGCAGCATCATAGGGAATCCCCATTCTGCATCCACTTCGTCGCTGGTGGGAGGGATCCACAATTAACGTGTTTTATTCTTTTATTACTGGCGGGCATAGTTGAATATGGAGCCCAACACAACCATGACTTGTGTGGCTGAAAATCTCCATAGACATTCACCTACTCAATAATCTTGATTTTTTTAGAGACCTAAACAAAATTGTTCAGTTCTGTTGGATCTAGCAGTGGTTTTCAAAGAGTTGATTAACTCCTCCTTCTTTCAAAGAAGCTAGAACATCCCCTTACTCAAAGAAACATTCTACTCTGTTATAATCAAGGAAAACTATAACTCAATCCATTCCATTGGAGCTGCATAGCCATGATCAATTCCAAGCAAACCAAATTACTATTATCAAATAGGTGCCTAGAATAGCCCTTATAGCAAGACTAGTATAATCCTTATAGCTCTTATAGCAGGGGTGTCAAACTGGCGGCACATGCAGGCCACGCCTACCCCAGTTCCGCAGATGGAAAAAACATCACAAAATGTTATGTGACGGCAATGTGATACTGCAAGTTTGACATCAGTGCCTTATACTCTTCAGTGGTTCCCCAGTCTCTCCTTACTCAGGAGGGACAAAGATACCTAGAGCAGGATCACAGATACAATAAGAGCAGAGAAATAAGCAGAGTATGTAACTTTCTAGGAATTTATAAACCCATTTGCTTTCTAACTTGACAGGTTTATATAGTATAACATACAACAAATTTTATCAGCTCCTGTGTTTTACTTTGATATTTATTTGTATTTCACATTTCTGAACTACACATTTCTTTCAAAGATGGACTAATAAAACATTGAAATATAAAACAGTATATAAACAATTAAAATGTTTGAGTTAAAAGTATGTATACTTTTATGAATGTTGCATATTCATTGCTTTGTGCATTATATATTACATTAATTGGAAACCCCATTCAAGCATAACAATTTCTAACCTTGTCTCTGCAATTTTGTAAAGCATACAAGAATCCTTGATCCTACTGTATATTTCAGAAGAAAGATCCTTGTGGTTAATGTAATAAGTGCACCCTTTCAGTTCCGATCAAGGACAATTGTCTATTCTATTTTCCCTATGAGCAAAGTTAGGTGGATACCAGTGAAGGATGTTCATATGTATGTTGAATATTTGGAGAGGTGAGTAGGGTTCACCCCCAAGACTTTGTGCCTATTTTATATCCTTCCCTTAGCAGTTATGTATGGAATGGAATCATAGGTAGGAAACATCTCTCTCTAGCTGGAGAAGAGCTAAAGGACATCCATACTTATTCAAGGAACTGTTTCAAAAGACCAGGTACATCAAAAGATGGGGGATATAAAAATTCAAGATGGCGCCAGGACGGAATGATCAAGCACTCTACCCAATACATGGCAAGGCTTTGACCATGCATTGTGGATGACATCTTGGCATATTTCACCCTTCCTGTTTATATCTCTGCATGGCACTGAAGAGGCTTAGGCCAGTGATCCAAGACTAGACTCCTCTCATCTGTCCTTGATTTTGCCAAAGAGTAATCCATTTAAGCAAAGTGAACAATTTAGATTGGCTTGAGGTCACACAAACTATGCATGATAAGTCAGGGGGCACACTCCAAAAGCAGAGAGAACCAGGGTTGAATTCCAGGAATTCCAAGGGTTGAAATGGATGCCTTAAACATCTGAAAGGCTTAGAAGATCCACTTTACCAGTTAAACCTTCAATCTTACCAAAAATACAAAAAAAGAGGGTCAATTTTTCAATTCATTCTTGGGGGCTCTTAGGGCTATTCAAGGTGCTGGTGGGCCACATCCTCCAGGCTGAACATTTGTTTTCCTAATTTAAATGAAACAGAGCTTCATTGTGGGGATAATTAAGGACCTCTAGATCCTGTTAGTATGGTAGTATTTCAATTCAGTTCAGCTTCCCTATGCATACCTAGAAGAAGAAAAAAGGTCACAACTGCATCATTAAAACATTATTTTTATTAATATTACTTTTTAATTTCAAATTATATTTATTTGGAGCTAACCTGTTGTGCATACATCCTTGTATACATCTACTAGTCACAATTTTATATATACCTTTATGTTCACTAAACAAAGTACAGATTACCAGATGCAAAACACAGTTCTAGTGCCTTATTCTGAAGCATCCATGGTGATTGCTTCCTTACTTGCATCCAGGAGAACTTTAGAAAAAAAAATCTCAGCAGCTTTTAAATTGATTTACGTAAGCAAAGCACACCATCTGGAAAGCATTTGGTTTGAGCCAAGTTATCACCTCTAATGCTGATCTTGGAAAAAAGTATTCCTCCTCAGTACTGTAGAATAAAGCAGATGCTAGAAAAGGAGGGTTGTGAAAAAAGGCAGCAATGCTAATGGAGGTCAAACCTTCATAGGAACAATGGTGGGCCTTCACAAGACCCAGAGAGCTAAATTTCTTATACTTGGGTATTGGAATGGGCAGTGGTAGAATTCAAATAATTTAACAACCGGTTTGCCCGGGGTCAGGTTGGTGGGCGTGGGAGGTGTGGCCCATCCCCATCTTCTAGCTCCGCTGCACATGCGGGATGAGTCTCACGTGATGGCCAACCTGAGCCTGGGTGAACCGCTTGTTAAATTACTCCCCTCACACACACACATACACACACACTATCAAAGTGGATCTTAGGCATTGTGAGAAACGGGAAATGGAGCGGTTGACATGAGGGAAGGAGGAGGAGCAGGGAGAAGAAAGAGGGAAAATAGCTTTCTCCTTCCTTTGCAATGGGCACTCCATTTCCCGTTTCTCCATTGCAGCGCAATGCAGCGCCCAGGATCAAACTTTGATAGCATGGGGTGATGGTGTAATTTAGCAACCGGTTTGTCTGAACTGGTGTGAACCGGCTGAATCCCACTACTGGAATGGGGGAAAACGGAGGATTTTCTAAGGCGTTCCTAATTGGAGAAAAGCATTTGTGAAGTGCAACTTTTGCAATTTATGTAGCCTGATAGCTAGAAGTTATACATTGAAATTCAGTTGCTTGTTGGAAAAAAAATTACAAGTGGCATTAGTTCAGAAAATAGATTTTTAAGAAAACCTTTTATTTAATTTTAATTGCAAAACTTTGTAGAAGGTGTAAGCACATTTTAATTGGTTAACCTGAGTACCTCCCTCAGCTTGTATTAAAATGAGTAGGAAAAAGCTTGGTGAGCATTCTTAAATTAAAATCATTTAATTGAAATTGTGGCCTAAAACTAAAGCAACTGAAGCAGATGGGAGTGCCTTAGGATGACCAGAAAGGACAACCTCCCACTGGTTATAAAGACTCTACAGGTTTAAAAATAAAGTTACCCTTTTGTATAGAAGTATATGAAGAGGCACAAGCCATTCAGCAAGACAATTGGGGTGCCTCATATTGGTGGTCACAGATGGTCAAGTAGCATCTGAAACCTGAAAGAGAATCTGCACAAAATGTCTTCAGAGTAAGCAGATCTAAAAAACCAGTTGGGTGAAGGGCTTTCCAATGCGGTGTGTTTGTATCATCTTGCAAGAACGAAGTTCTATGGAGCTTGATTCCATCTAGTGGTGTAAGCATACTAATGAGGAATGGCTCTCCAGGACTTCAGAAAGGACTTTGAATCCAAGACCTGTTTGGAGAACAAGCGCTCCAGTTTGAAGGCTTTATATCAGCACTTAGAAATAACGACATTAATAAATATACAGTAGTCACTGTTCCACATCAAATATATTTCAGTCCAGGTGAAGGGAAAGAAGCCAACTTTATCCTTCTGCTGCTCTGGATTTTCAATCTTAATAAGAGCTGTGAAAACAGTAATATATACTGTGTATAAAATAATTACTTTTCCACATCAACTGGCATTACTCCAGTCATGTTCTTAAAACAATATAGATTGAAGGGACTCGCTGATAGGAAACTGCAAAGCAGCAATTTAGAATTACAATAATAAAATGTATGGTAGTTGCTCCAGTCTATTCACCATTTCTAGTGTGGGTTCCTTGTAATTACCTAGTTGCCTTGAAGGGACAGTAGTTCCTCTTTCAGCCTTTTAAATTAAGTCCATGGAAATTACAAGAAATGCTTATTTAGGCAAAGGAATAACACCAGCAAAATGGAAACAGAAGCAAAAGCACATTCGATATCAAGGAAATGATGTCACACAAAGTTAATACTCCCATCTCTTTGTGGGATCTGCAAAGCAATTCTTCTGAAATAATTTCTTGCAATAGGGAAAGCTGTTATTTGCTCTGTGATGATTACAAATTGTTTTTTTAAATGAAATCCAATGAGCAGCTGTTCTAATTTGTTGCTGCATAAGGCCACAGCCTACATTACCCTTTCTGTCCATCTTTGGAAAATAAGAAAAATGTAGCTGAAGGAAACCAATGAGCTCTTCCTAATGTCATAGCAAATATTGTAAAGAAATGCAGTTTGATGGACTTTTGTTTACCTGATACTAGGTGTTTTGAATTTTTGATTAGCTTCTCCTAATGCATTAGCTCAGGTGTCCATTTTGTTCCTCCAAAGCAGGGGTCTCCAACCTTGGCAACTTTAAGACTTGTGGACTTCAGCTCCCAAAGTTCATCCTGGCTGAGGAACTCTGGGAGTTGAAGTCCACAAGTCTTAAAGTTGCCAAGGTTGGAGACCCCCACTCCAAAGCAGTTTTGGAGAAATGGTATAAAAGAGAGCTTCACAGTTGTTCCACCCAGCTATTCCAGAGCTGTTGGTGCCGCTCCTGCACTAATTTTTGTGGTGGTGTCAGATAATAATTGTTAATACAATCAAAGCAGAAAATGATTAAATACAAGAACAATACTATTTGATGAATTACATTTTAATTAGATTGCATCCACTTCTTTTCATGCTGCCCACGTTCCGAGTTCCTAGAAGGCTACATAAAAATATTTTGTGATAGTGTGATCTCAAGAAGTTGAGAATTTTGTACCATGAAAAAAGCCACAACTTAATTTTCAGACTGGCCCACAGGATAGACACATCACTAGAGAGGCTACTTCTCATTTTTCTTTTCTTTTTTTGAGGTTTACATAAGAGGAAGGCTGATGTCTTGTGTTCTGAAAATATTTAGTGTAACCATTTTTCTTTTGTTCCCTTTTTGCTTTGTTGATGTTTTTTTTTTGCACAATGAAATAACTGCAAGAAAACAACCAAGCTCGGAGAATACCAAGGACCCCTCAGAAGTTGGTGTTTTTATGTGTGTGTTATAATCTGGCCTTGTTCCTAGAATTTTCTGGGATTCAACAATTCTTTTCATTTCTAAATCTGCTCTATTTTTCCTGTGAGGGCATCCACTGTTTTTCTTAGCAGCAAAAATCCCTTAAAAAGGAAAGACAGATTAAGCCCACAATGTCATTTGAATAATAGTGCCAGGAACCCATCCTTTCATCAGTTATGCCTAAAGTGAAAATATCAAAATCTTCACATGTGTGTCTGCTGATATTTGTATTTAGTGAAGTGAATTAATTAGCATGGAAGAAGTGTTTTGAAGATAAAACACATTTTGTAAAGACTAAGCATTAATTTTGTCACAGCCTTGTAATCACTCCCAGATGCTCCACAAATTAGTTCCCTAACAAGACTTTAATGGTGCTCATTTATCTTTTCCATATCAGGTGTGGGTCACACTTGTTAAAACAACTTCTTTCTCTTAGGTAAGGAATATTTCCATAAGCAGTGTTTAAATTGCTTTTAAGTTTTTGTGTGCAGATCAAGTCAATGTCTGTTCATTCTTCATTTCGAAGAGGAGAGTATAATCAATGTAAGTAAACATTCCTGACCATGTTGGTTTTACATTCATCTTACAAACCACTTGAGTTAAGCAATTTATACTATAGGCACGAATATATTAAGACTGTCTTCCCCAATCTTCTGTCTCCCAACGAAATGGGGCTTTTGGAAATCCCAGATAGGATAATCCCAGGTAGGATAATGAAAAAATAATAATAATCATGGGCTGCCCCCTAACCGCACTGGATGAAATTGCCAGGTCCTGCTGTCTGAGCAGAGGGAGGAAAATCCTAAGGGATGACTCACATCCTGGACAGCATTTCTTTATTCTCCTACCATCAGGCAGGACTGCACAGGCAGTCGGACAAATAGGATGAAAAATAGCTTTTATCCATGGGCCATCAGACTACTAAACACAACATAACACCACAATCAGGCTTAATGTGATAGACTTACAGTGCCAGTGTATATACCGGTGTGATATTATATATATATACATGTGCTAGTTTATTGCTTATTTGGGGTTAGGGATTTCTTTTTTTATTCATTGATTTATTGAGATAAATAAATGTTCTTGGGTTTTCTTGGGTGGGCTGCACCAAGGGAGCAGAGGTGGTGTTCAACAGGTTCTGACCAGTTCTGGAGAACCGGTAGTGGAAATTTTGAGTAGTTCAGAGAACCGGCGGTAACCTTCCCCCAGGAGTGGAAAAGGAATGGAGATTTTGCATTATCCTTCCCCTGCCATGCCCACCAAGCCACACCCACTAAGCCATGCCCACAGAACTGGTAGTAAAAAAAATAATAATCCCACCACTGCAAGGGAGGCTCATTCAGTTTCATTGTACACAAGTTGCACATTGACAATAAAGGTTTGAACTTTGAACTGCCTGTTGAATTGGGATTGGAAATTGCTGCCTTAAATAACAAATGCAATGTAATGCCTTTAGATTATACAATAATTAATCCATTGGTAAGCAAAGATTATTAATATATCATGACACTTAATACATAATAGCTAGCATGACAATTGTAGTCTGTTTTAAGTTGAATAAAAATAATCAGTGGGCGATGTCTGTTAAAATAATGTGATATTTGGATACATGAGTTGAAACACAGTCTCATGAAAGGACACCTCACTTTTATTTTCCATTTCCTGAGTTTATCTGCAGTCTGGTGTCCAGGTCTGGACCCCAAATATTTAAGAGTTAGAAACAAAGATAGATTCAAAGGGGAGTAGTGTCTAATAGAAAAATAAGATGGTAAGATGGAGCCCAAGTTCTTTGAAGGAAGTTTGAAGGAAAAGTATGTTTTCTTTAAAGGATGCCGTCATGTGACAATCTTGGAAAAGAGAAGGCTATGTATTAACTTGAAATGGTAGTAGATGGTCTCTTACGGTCTCTTAGAAGTTGGACAATTTCATGGTGGGGATATTTTGTACCAAAGCAGGAAGAAGTACCAGATGTCCAGTAATAGTTTCTGCAACTCTATAATGCTGATATTTCACTTGAATGCTGTCTACCTAAGAGAAAATAAAACTGCTTGGTAGGGCTTAGATCTTGTGCTGTACATACATTTTATCCATCCCTTTAGAAGTCATGCTTTGAAATGTTTGTTGAAAAATAGATGGATCTTGATTTATTGGTTTGAAGGATTAGGTCTTGTTTATCATCAAAACTGAATACTGACATGTGAAGGATGTTAAGTCACATGTGGTCTAATTAACAGATCCCACACACCAATTTTTGTTGCTCCAAGTATTTCTAGCAGGACTCCCAGATTCTGTAACAGCTTTGTTCCCTATACCATTCCGTCTGGTAAACTCACAAGATTTGTTTTTCTTGCCATGTACATGTATACATCCAAACTAGACTGTTGTTTCTCTGTGTCATAGAATATAGGTGGGTATATATGAAAAACATTTTTTGTCATGTCTATGTAGTGTATATTGCAGGTGGTGACCCTTTGAGAGCTGTATGCAATGAAATTTCATTTTAATGTATGTTGATTAGTTTACATTTACCGTCTGGTACACTTGCAAGATTTCTTTTTCTCACCATGTATATGTATATATCCAAACTAGACTGTGTTGTTTCTCTGTGTCATAGAAAATATGTGGGGATGTGCGGATAAGCAAATATTTTTTTTGTCATGTTTGTGTAGGGTATATTGGAGGTGGTGAGAGCTGTATACAACAACATTTCATTTTAATGTATGCCATTTAGTATACATTTAAAGTGACAATAAAGTTATTCTAAGTCTAAGAAAATATGTGAAGGTCAAATGTCTTTTGAAATTAACAGTTAAAATAGTTTTTCTTTTAAAAAAAATGAAAATATATAATTAAGCTGTTCACAGTTAAAACAACTTTTTTTAAATCACAAGAGTGGATTTCCATCTGCTTTACAGTGCCCACTTATTGAAGTCACTTTAATATTTTCTTGTCAAGTGAAGAGGTATTTGTTTTAAAGTGATTGTTCCAGCATGACAAATCAATGATCCTCTGCAAGCAATAAGCCAGCTAGTGAGCAGGACTGTCATAAAGCACGTGCTGGTACAAGTGTTTCAGAGTTTTTATCACTTCCCATATAAGCAGGAAGTGACAGGGTGGCACGGATCTTTAAAACTGGCCACGGCTGACTTAACCTAAGTACTAACAAGGCTATTTAAATTTAACAATCTGTTCTAGTTCCATTCCATTAGAGTAGAAAATGAGATTTGGGTACTCTGTTTGCTGAAATAACTTTATCCCACTGTGCTGTTGTCATACGAGCTTTAGCCAGCAACTGATCTTGAGTTGGATAAGTATCTTGAGAGTTTGTAGCCATGTTCTGCACTGCCAGACAGCACTGAGATTTGCAGATAATGGCTCTGTTGCAGGAAAGCAACAATTATTTAATCAGCTGGTACTTGTGGAGTTGGGCAACTTGCTGAATTGGAAGTCGATTAGTGTGAGGTTGTTGTTGTTGTTGTTAGTTGTGAAGTCGTGTCTGACCCATCCTGACCCCCTGGACAATGTTCCTCTAAGCCTTCCTGTAGCTTAAATATGAAGAAAAGTCATTGAGTGAACTTGTCATGCCCCTGTCAGAATCTGATTCCGAGTGGGAGTGTGGCTCCGTTGGCTGTGGAAGAAACTGGGGAAGGGCAAAGTCCGGCTGGGCAGAGCAGGAGAGAGGTAGAGCAAGGCAGAGGGAATTTGGAGGAAGACCCAGGCCCACCCCCTCTTCATTCTAGGGCATGCAGGGAGGAACAGAGAAGGGAGCAACGTGAGTTGTGTGGCTTACAGGGGAGGAAAGGGCTCTGATTCCCTTCATTAGCTGCAGCTGGGAACAGTGTTTAAAAAGGGGAGTTGCTCTGTTGAGAGCAAATTGTAAATTATCTGGTATTGTCAAGGCTTATCTGGGTTCCTGGCATCTTCCCAACTGTGTGTGTTTTGCTGGCCTTTCAAGTCTGTGATACCTTCTCCTGCCTTGTCAAGTTAATTACTGCAGCGTGGTTTGTATGGATTTTTATTTGTATGTACTTTGTTTTTGGACTGAATTTCCTCCACTTAAAGACTGTTCTTGGAAGAATTTTTTTCTCCAGCCGAAGATAACCTGGACATTAGGAGCAAAATTGGAGGTATTAAAGGAACTCTTCTTATTTATGTGGCTGTGTTGCCTTTGTGCCATGCCCCAGGTCATCACAGAACTCTACTGGGTTTCTACTGATAGAACTGTCTCCATTTCTTCTCCATCTTTATATGTGCTCTTTGGGGAAGATTGAATGGCCATTTCCATCTCTGAAGGAATGATGAGGTAACTATAGGAAATGAGAAGGATGAATTCTTGCAATCTGAAAAAAACTATCTATCTATCTATCATCTGTCTATCTATCTATCTATCTATCTATCTATCTATCTATCTATCTATCTATCTATCTATCTATCTATATCTATCATCTATCTTAGCAAAGTTAATTAATACTTTGCCTCCTATTATCCCCACAATGACCCTGTGAGGTGGGCTGTGCTAAGACAGAGTGACTGGCCAGCTTTCATGGCTAAGAACTGACCTTGCTGAGTCAGTGATGCTACCTGAGACTTACCAGAGATGCTTTCAAGCAAGGCAAGACATTTGAAACATACAGTTTACTTCTGGGCAGCTTTTTGCAGTCCCGGAAATAAGCTGTGGATTTCTAACCAATTATTGCATTTTTATTCTTTTCAGATTGATCATCAAATTTCAGAGAGGGTCCAGGTAGCACGCTTGCTCCAAAATTGTTTTAAAGAAGAGCAAAACTATTCATTTAAAATAAAGATGTATAGAGCAAAATACTTAACACATTGTATAGTAGGCACGGTTATTATTTTTTCTGTTTTCACTGATATCATATAGTAGTCCATTGGAGGAAAAATATGATCATGCCACATTTTAAATATTTTTTAAAAAGAAACACATAGCATTCTGTTGCTGTCGAAACATTATATTAGGTATTAAGTCCAATGTTCATTTGATATTTATATTAAACATTTGATTAGGCAGAGAACGCTGCCATCACTATTTCTCCAAGAAAAGGCAGCCCTTTATATTATGGAAAAATATATATATTATATAAACATATAGAAAATACTAACGAACTGCATGGGCATTAACATTCAAAAGCTTTAATAATATAGATTTGAAATGCTTAAGAGCTCTTTGCCTGTTGATTTGGAACAGCAGTTCAAATCAGCCACTTGAGCTCTTCGCCTTTAATCTTTCTTTGAGGGTGGAGATGTTTTATTACGGTTTCAGGGCTTTATGCAGCTCTTGTATGCTGCAAAACATCTATACAATTTGATGATTTAATATGTAAATTAAAATCAATATTCAAAGGAGATGTTTAAGTATCTCCAGTTTGAAGGGAGACGTTTCTGACATGATGCTAAAAACAGGAGTAGCAGAATTAAAAGTGCCTCAGTATCCCACATTCTCCTATATAGTACCCGAAATGTAACTTACACACAAGTCTCCAATACAGGTAGTCCTTGACTTATGACCATGATTGAGACCAAAATTTCTGTTGATAAGTGAGACCTGTTTAAAGTGAATTTTGCCCCATTTTAGGACCTTTGTTGCTGCAGTTCAGGGGTGGGATGCTACTTGTTCTGCCCGGCTCTATAGAACCGGTAGCTCTGAAGAGAAGCAGACACAGAAGCACACAAAATGTAATTACCGAACCAGTAGTAACACCGGTTGAATCCCACCCTTGCTGCAGTTGTTAACTGAATCCCTGTAGTTGTTAAGGTACTAACATGATTGTTAAGTGAATCTGGCTTCTCCATTGACTTTGCTTGTGAGAAGGTCACAAAAGGTGATCACATGACCCCCGGGACACTGCAACCATCATAAATATGAACCAGTTGCCAAGCATCTAAATTTTGATCATGTGACTATGGGGATGCTACCACAGTCATAAGTGTGAAGAACAGTCCTGAGTCACTTTTTTCAGTGCTGCTGTAAAACTCTGAATGGTGACTAAATGAACTATTTGTACAAAGCTCCAGGAGCTTCAGGCACAAATGCAGCATGAATATTTATTGTGTATAAACACAATACATAATGTGCTCATAAAATGTCTTTTTTTTTTGGCAAGTGAATCTTGAAT
Organism: Pseudonaja textilis; assembly: GCF_049901715.1. Taxonomy (NCBI): domain Eukaryota; kingdom Metazoa; phylum Chordata; class Lepidosauria; order Squamata; family Elapidae; genus Pseudonaja; species Pseudonaja textilis. Next base: position 90,757,468 of record NC_141990.1, read on the forward strand.
GCATCTAACTCTTTCGGGATTCTCACTGCTCTTCCCTTTAATTGAAATATCTTAGTCCTTCCCATAAAAAGCAAACACTATATTTATATCCCCAAAGTGCTTTTTCAAGAGGCAACTGGACTTTCAGGTTTTTTTTTCCTTTGAAGACATTTTGCTTCTTCAGCTCTGACTGAATAGAAGGATTTATATCATGGGGAATAGAAGGATTTATATTCTAAAAGGATGCAAATTACCAGCTGCTGGAAAGAATATAATCTCTTCCATTCCCCACTATCCTGTCAGAGCTGAAGAAGAACCCAAAAAGTCCAGTTGCCTCCTGAAAAAGCACCTTTGGGACAACCATGACCTGGATGACTGAGAATCTCTACAGACTTTTAACTATATGTGGATGATATGTTCATTCTTACACATCATAAGGAGCTCGGTGGCGCAGCAGTACTGCAAGCTACTCCTACTGCAATTTGGCAGATCGAATCTCACTAGGCTCAAAGTTGACTCAGCCTTTCATCATTCCGAGGTGGGTAAAATGAGGACCCAAACTGTTGTGGGGCAATAGGCTGACTCTGTAAACTGTTTTGAGAGGGCTGTAAAGCACTATAAAGTGGTATATAAGTCTAAGTGCTATTGCTTTCATAGAAGCTCATAAAGTATTAGTGATGATGTAACTATTTTCACTATGTTTCATCCTAGCACCAAAGACACTATAGGATGAAACATGAAATTGCATTGCTAGCCACATCCTGCTCAAAGATGTGGGGAGAAAAACAAAGAAAACCTGGTAGTGCTATCCAAAGCTGCAAAGAAAATCCTGCACAAGGCCACTGAAACCAACTAAGGCTAAAAGGTGAGGCTCAAAATTGCACACAGCTACCAACACAAACTGGCATGGTACAATTTCATTCTATAATATCCCATTTTGCTGCAAAATAAGGGGGAAAAAAATCAACACATCATACATGTGTAACTTGCTGCTTTATTCATTTTAAGGGATTTCCTCCCCCCCCCCTTGTTTTATATTGCTTTTAGAAGTACACCCTGAAACAGTAGCATTGGAATATATCACAGGCATATTTGTAAAAGAATCTTTTTGTTAGCGTTACTGCTCGGACTCCTATTGCAATTTGATGGTTTTTCTCTTTAATTCCCTGGGCAGGACAGAGGTTGCACTCCCTTTATTTCCAAGGCCTTGCTGAAGTTAATCTCCAGTGGTTTAGCTGCCCCTTTGATGAGTTTCAGAGACCTAATGCAGCCTTTGAATCGAATGTTAGTGGTCAGGCCAAACTGCTTCAATCCATCTGGGAGGGAAGAGATAAAGAAAAGAAAGTAGGATCTTTCAGGTCTTGAGATTTGTTTGTTTTTTAAAGAAATCTTTTTCTGTAAGTAGATAACAGTGTAAACTGGTACCAAATGTGTTTGTTACGTATTGTGTGAACTCATATGCATAGATGTCATTTGTAGATATATGGTACAGAGACAATTGTCACAGAATAATGAAACTTAGCATTACTGCAATTAAAAATATTTTTAATAACTCAATAACATAAAACCATGCTTTCAGATTGTACCTTATCCCTAAAAATTCAAAATAGAATAGAATAATAGAAAAAAGAATAGAGTAGAAAAAATAGAATAGAAAAAAGAATAGAATAGAGCAGAATATGGAATGGAAGGGGAAAGGAGAGAAGAGAAGAGAGAAGAGAGAAAAGAAGAGAACCCTTATTGGCCAAATATGATTGGATACATAAGGAATTTATCTGTGCACAGGCACAAGTTATTCAGCTTTTTACTAAATTTTGCTATGCCAGGGAACAATCACCACTTATCACAACATATTATGATTTTAGTCCCATCCAAGGCACCCGAATTGAGGTGATAATGATGTGTAATAACTTTTCTGTTCAATCTGAGCAAACAGATGGAATGCAAAATGAGTAAACAAATAACCAGGCAAATAAATGGGAACCTTAGATGCAAAACACAGTTCAAAAGTTGAATTTGGAACAGAAATGCTTAAAAATAAACTCCCATGCCCCGGTGATTGAGAACACTGCATTTTCAACATGCACTGCAGTTACTGTTGTTTATTTAACACCACCAGGCTCAATCCAGACCGCGTGCATTTGTATAATTTCTTGGTTTCAAAAATTTTACTTTATGAAACACTTAATAGAGTTCCATAAATGGATTCCCTTGGGGTTTGGTGGCTGTAATAAAAGTAACAAATTAAACAATAATGAAGGATAGCAACTGTAGCATTGGCCTGGTTTATCTACTCACCAGGATATCCTCCAACGAAGACAGGATCGTTTGTCTCTGCTGAAGTCGAAGCTGCATTAGGACTGATCCCTTCCACATGCTGATCATCCACTGTCAGCGTTAAACGATGCTTTATCTTGTGTGCCACAACTCTGTGCCACCGCCCATCACACAAACTCCCTGGTATAGGAGTTTCATAAATGGCCGAAAACCGACCAGCACCATTATCAACATGGAACATAACCTATGTGAGAAATTATACAAACAAACAAACAAACAAACAAACAAACAAACACACAAACAGGCAATTTAAATTAAGTCAAACAACTTATCCACATAACTTGGAAGAGATCGTTATACAATGTGTAGGCCTGGCTTTCCCATTCAACATATTGAGACTTAATTATCCTTTTCAGCAAAAGCTGCGATTAAATTCTTAACCACTGCAAATGAATATTCTGAATTCAAGGATCCACTTGAAATTAATTTATAACTGAGAAGCAATTTTGGCGAGAAAGCACAAATTATGGATCATACTGTTTGTCAACTGATTGCTGCCAAAATCTAAAATGGATAATAGACCCACAACAGTGCTACAGCAATAGGGCTTGATTATTTCAATGTTTGTACAAGCTGGCTATTTGTATTCAAGCAGCATTTATTTTAGAAAGAATTTAGCAGAACCAAAATGAGATTTTGGAAAGGGAAACAGAAGTTTAATTAGAAGGGATTTTCACAAGACTGTTCTAACAAATGCAGATTAGGTTCATAATAATACTTTAACTGGGGAAATGTTATGAAACCTGCCTCGCTCCCCCAATTTAAATTTGTAGAATATAGTTTGCTAGCCTGTAGCTCTGACTTCAACTGTATTGCAAAGATCACTGGCTACAGGGACAACCCAAAAGGAATCAGAGCTCAAGATACTGACATGGAACAATGGATGAGTAACATGGCTCAGTATCTTTTGATAGAGTCTCTTTAGGTCTGCTGAGAAACAACATTTAATTAGATTCTTTCCTAATAGTTCCATACTCACATTTTCATCTACCAACTCAATGCCAAGGCCATCCATTTTTTGACTGCTGATTCCCAATAGAACCCCATTTGTCCGTGTTGTACGGAATTCAAATTCCACCTGTAAGTCTAGTCCCACTTTATATGCTCCAACTAAGGAATAAGGAAGGAAAAACAGTCTAAGAATAATGCAAGGATAATTTTTCTATACTGTACAGAGATGCAGGCACCAGTACGCTTAAGGACAGCATTCATATTTCACAGTTACTTTATACACCAAATCGCTTTGGTGAATGATAGTGCGGCGTTGACACTGTGCATAAAAATCACATTTCTTAATCAGATTGGCAGATATGTATCTATTGCTACCTCTACATACAGAGAGCTATTTCAAATAGCATCCTGAAGTGTCAAGAATTGTAATTAATCTATTCTGAATCTTATTAAAAATCAGAACTGCAACAATCTTGTGTAGATATTAAACATGATGATTATTACCATCGTTGTAATATGTTATTATGCCTCAAGGGCAACATTCTTGTCATTAAAAAATTTCAAATTCAACAAGCCTCAGAAGATGAAACTATTCTTCTGTGTCTGTTCTACGCTTTTCAGTTGTGATTCTCTGTTATCATTCCTCCCTTGGCGGAATGGCAGAACAGAAGGGCCTAACCAGGATTTTAAAAAGGTTCATGTAGCAATAAAGGAGAATATTTGTCACTCAGGGTTGAAATGAAGGGCTCTTGGTACTCTCTATGCTTGGTTGTTTTCTTGCAGACTTCTCATTACCTGAACTAAGTAACACAATCCTGTTTGGCTAATGAAACGTCTGCAAGAATCCCAGCTCAGAGAGCACCAAGGATCCTCAAGGGTTCATCTAAGAGCAGATTTTGAGGTGGCATTACCTGCTTTGGCAAATCCTGTCCCTGCAAAGTAGGTTCCTTCCTGTGGATTGGCAAAGCATCTTCCAACATTATAAGAGGAGGTAGGATTATTCAGATCAATGGGAGCTTCTGTCATTTGAAAGTTTCGTATACATCCATCAATGCTGTAGACTACCTGAGTCAGGGTAAAAATCCTTAAGAAAGTTAGTTGCCTTTCTAAAATACTTTATTCTGACATCATTTTTTTAATCTAATGTTTTCAACTTGATGGAAGGAGTGGCCTAGTTTCAGGACTATTCTATAAAATTTATTTCTGATAGATTTATTTTCCGATACTGAGTTGCCTTTTTAAAAGATGTAGCAAAGATAATACCCCAAATGGTAGAATGATTATCAAAATATACTGGAAATATAAAATGTTAGAGTGTTTCAAAATGGTTCTTTTTCTTATCTTTATATATTTCTTATATTTACAGTATATATATTTTCATCTTCACAAAAGTTACTTTGTTGTTAGCATTTGTACTTCTATTAGATCAGATCATGTTAATACTAAAAATTAATGCAACATCACCATTTTCTACTAAGACAAATCTTGCTGGCTGTCAATATTTGCACTTGGTTTTTTTTTCCACTTGTAACTCCAACATGGAGTTGGAGTTACAACATATCTCTAAAATGCTTTTCTTACCAAACTGTAATCTTGTTTTTCAAGAACATTATTTTGGAGACAAGAATGTAATGTAAAAAGATAAATAAAGCAGATTGAATCCCTCCTTTCATATGTTTTAAAATAGAATTGTAAGAGTACTGTGAACAAATTTTGTACTTACCAATTAATAGTAAAGTAAAAAATGCATTTGATAAAAACTGACACGGCAATCTAGATTAGGACTGTGGCAGAGTTCAGGTAAGGCTCTCTATCTCCCATCCCATTAACTGTAGTTTCAGTTTAGATTAAAAAGATCAGCCACAATTTGTAACATTAACCCAAGGCCAACTGCAAATAAAATCTACTATTACTACTACTACTACTACTGCCACCACTAGTACCACCACTACTACAAAAATCTACTGTCCCTCAGCAGAAGACAGGCAGTGGGGAAGTTGGGATACTGTATATTAGAGCCACTGACTCTGAAGTCAACATTATTCTTTTCATAAAGGAAAGCTGTAAACTATGCTACACATAGAGTCACTGTTTTCACTAAGGCTCTAAGTGGTGATTTATTTGGCTCTCCCCTCCCCAATATCTTGGTTCCTTTCCTGGACAAGCAGTTCATACTGCTACATCAACTAAGAGCAGGCAAGTTTAATTATCAGAATCACAATGACTTGTGACAAGAAAACTCTGAACAACGAATAGCAATAGCACTTAGGCTTATATACTGCTTCACAGTGCTTTACAGCCCTCTCTAAGTGGTTTACAGAGTCAGCCTATTGCCCTCCAACAATCTGGGTCCTCATTTTACCCACCTTAGAAGTATGGAAGGCTGAATCAACCTTGAGCCTGGTGAGATTCAAACTATCAAAGTGCAGTCAGCCAGCAGAAGTAGCCTGCAGTACTGCATTCTAACCACTGCACCACTTCAGCTCTATATAGCGAAGCATAGTCAATTTCCTTTTATTAATGACAATAAACAATGATTGGTCATTCATTCATTCATTCATTCATTCATTTAGAACTAAGAGACTGAAGAACTAACAATAGTTCTTCAGTGCCTTGGAAAAGGTCAGCAGGGTTAGGGCTATTCAGATCATGGATAATCTGGCGTGTGTGTGTGTGTGTGTGTGTGTGTGAATTCTGTTCCATAATGTAGGTATTGCAACAGGAAAGGAGGCTTTCTTGATTCCATTCTCATTAGTTGGCACTGTTTAATAAAGGACACCCATGGCATGTTTAATCTTCAGAGATGAGTAGAAATTATTGGTATTATGAATACTTTGGCTCTGTTTTTTATGAAGGGGTTTGTAAGTGACAGCCAATACCTTCAACTGTACTTGGAAGTTCACAGACAGCCAAAGCAGCTCACAAAGTAGCGGTGCTACTGTTGTGGTTAGCCAGCAGCAGGTGTGGATGGCTGAGGAGAGCAAGGACTCAGATGAGAGGCTAGGACCATTAGGGAGTGGACTGCTGCCTTCAGAGATTGTGGGGGTTGGCAGCAGTGATGAGGTTCCTGAGGAGCCTGTGCCAAGTGCGCGTGCGTGCAGGGCTGCTTGCAGAAAAGAGCAGCTGCAGCAGCGCGGGTGACTCAAGAGTAAGGCTGCAAGGTAATGGCCCCTCCTTCAAGAAGATAAAAGCCAGCTGTGAATCGGATGTTCTTTGCAGGAAGCAAAGACATTTTGAAACTTGAGCCTCGTGGGCATTGCAGTATCTTAGTTAGTATTTGAAGACTCTTGTGTTATAACATATTTCTAGGTAACCTTATCTGTTATTCTTGGCAGCCTCACAGTTTTGGCAAGGCTCATGCTTATCAAAGCTAATTAGTTTGCAGCAGGCTTTTAACCAGGGGTTTGTAAGAATCATTAAAAGGTTTCTGTTCCCTTTGGTTTGTGTTTGTTTTATTGGAAAAGGGTTTGAGTCAGAACAGCTGCATAGGCATGCAAAGAAGGTAGGCTCATAATTACTCATGCCACTGCACTGTAGATCAGCTGTAGCTTCCAAGTAGTCTTCAAGATCAGCCCCAAGCAGAATGCCCTGGTAATAATGCCAACAAGTGCAAAGATATGAGTGGTAGTGAGGAAGGCCTTCCAATCCAGAAAGGGGAACAATTGGCACATGAGATGAAAGGCCCCTCATAGCCCTGAATGGCACAACTCGCCACAGTCAACTCACTATAGGACAATTCACTGCTGCCAATTCACTATGGGACAAGTCATCGCAGGACAATTTAACAATTTAATTATTTAAAACAATTACAAATTATTTTAATTTTTGTCATTCACATTTCATTTCATCCTTCCTTTTGCATACTTTCTTTAATGATTCTATTTCACAATTTCTTCGATAACTTTTGTCCCACTGGAGGTTGTCCTGCACCAAGTTGGCTATGGTGAATTCTCCCATGGCGAGTTGGTGTGGCAACCTGACTGTGGCGAATTGGCCTCAGTGAGTCTGGTTATTGTGAGTCATCCTAAATCCCTCATAGCCGTGGCTGCCACTCATTCTCTGAACAGAATACAATAGTTTAGCAATGTTTCCAAACTGCACACCAGTTTCCTCTCCATAATGTAAGTTTCCAGATCTGTCCTAAACTCCAGTCCTTTAAGAGTTGAGTCTGAGCCTTTTTGTTCTCTCTAGATGTACACAGCTTCCATCATTTGTTCAGCCAAGGGAGTGGAATATACAATAGGGAGTCATCATGCTTTCCAGATGATATCCCTAATTCCCTGCCCACAGATGATATGATCAGTAGCTTCATGTACAATATGTACAGTATGAATAGGGAAACATTTTTCCTTGTGGAACTCCATAAAGCAGAGATTTAGGCGAGACTTGTCTAACTTGCCAACATGGATTGGAACTGGGGAAGGAACAACACCATGCTTTTCACCACTCTCAAACCCCCAAGCCAATCCTGAAAGAAACCACTGACCGATTAAGGAGAAGCAGAACGGATACCTCACCACCAACCTAATCTCGTCAGAAATTGTTTACAACATGATCTATGCCATCTCAGTACTCACTATACATCCAGGTCTGAAACCTGACTGTAAAATGCTTCATTAACTTCTCAGCCACACTCCTCCCCAAAAGGGAAGATTGGATACAGATGAAAATGGTTCAATACTGTTAGATTCAGTGATGGTTTATTGACAAGACGGATAACCACTTCAATGCACAGAGGGTGAGCCACAGCCTTACTAAAGGATGCACCACTTGAATCCAACCACACAGTATGTTGTCACTCAGGAGACCTTATTCAAAACGGTGGGGCACTGATCTAATACACAAGTAACTGCACTTACAGCCACAGGTATCCTGCCAGTTCCTTAGAACGCACAGGCTAAGTTCTTCTCACATAACTTAAAGACCAAGTTTTGATCAACTCCATCAGATTCACATAGCTGGAATTCAATTTAGAGAGGATTTGAAGGACTTTGTCCAATGTCCATTAAGTACCGTGAATGTTTCTTGTAATCATCCTGCAAGAAGAACCAGGTTCCCTTGAACAGGTTCATCAGTCAGCAATCTATAGATAAGTGCTGAAAAATAATCTTTTGCCACTCTTCTTGCTATGGTAATCCATAATAAAGGCTCTGCCTAGTGTTCACTTGGATTTGCCATTTGTCTTTCTCTGTTAGCATTTTCTTTTGTTCCCCAACCCTTCTATTTTTTTGTACTGTTTTCTATAAAATAAACTCTTTCCTCTTGTTTGGTCATGCTTCCTCCAGCAGAACAATTTGTTACTAAGCAATTTCTCCTACAAATGTACCTGCTACTGTGGAATAGCAATAAATTAAAGTATGAATTCAGTGTAGTGTTTGTGTTAAAGTGGCTGACGTCTTGCTTTGGTTGACTATACATATAAGGCTTTATCTGATTTATATTGTTCAAAGCAGTTAAATCCCTATTCATGCAAAAATGTTTTTGAAAGAGTAATACAAGAGTTGCAATCAAGAGTTTGGTGAACATTAGAAAAATAAGTGATAGAGGAACAATGTTTAATGAAAATGTATAGGCAGCAATTAATATGGAACACCTGGTACCAGGTATCTAAGTTTTGATTAAAATGACTAATTATTTATTATTAGTCAATTATTATTAGTCATCGATTATTATGACTAATAATTCTCAGCTGATTTCTTTGGAAGAGTCTTAGGATGTCTGTTTATTGTAGCCAATCTTGACTGTGTTGAAGGACCTCTAGATGGTTTATACAGATCTTTTTCCCATCCCCAATGTTATCCTAATAACTTATGAAATAAATTGAGATGGGTTAATAGTGATTAGCTCAAAGTGTGTTTCAGGGCTGAGTAAAGCCCAACACTGTTATTAAATCTAAGAACGCTGATTTTATAACAGGAAGACTGGAATGTAGGGATACAGGAATTTTCTATATCCAAAACATTAACCTGTGGTTGCTATACACACTTACCTGGAATTAAGCCTTGCTCCCAGATAGGAATGCATAGTACACTATTGTTGATACATTTTTATGAACAGTGGTTGACGTCTACAATACTATTTTTCCCACAGTTTTCAGGATTGCTACAGTAATTATATTATGTCATACTTAGGTTGGAGAGAACCAATCTAGAAATGGAGAGAACCAATCTAGAAATAAGGAAAAAATACCTGATACTTAGAACAATTAATCAGTAGAAGAGCTTGCCTCCAGAAATCGTGGGTGCTTCATCACTGGAAATGTCATGCCCCTGTTGGAGTCTGACTCCGAGGGAGAGGAGGAACAGCTGACAGGGAGTGGAAGTGTGTGGAGGTTGTGGAGGAAATTGGGAAGGGCACAGGCTGGCTGGGCAGTCAATGGGCAGGCCCATTCCCTCTTCATCCTAGGGCCCGCAGGGAGTAGCAGATAAGGGAGAAACAATGGGCTGCAGCTGTGAGGACGGACTGTGCATGGGCCAGTGCTGGAAACAAAGCGTGAAAATATTTCTAGTCTGTCTATTCTTATCTGAGTTTGGCGTCCTTCCCAGTGTGTGTATTTTAATATCTGTGGATGTCTTCCAAGCCCTTATCCTGCCTTGTCTCAGTAATTGCTTCAGTGTGGTTTGTGTTGTTTTTTCTATTTATAATTACATGTATTTTGAGTTTGAATGGAAGTTCTTCCTTTTTGCAACTATTTTTGAGGGAGTTTTTTTGTCTCCAGTCAATGATAATTGGAGCTTTAAAGCCAAGTTGAAGGAATTAAAGAGACTTCACCTGTTTTTGTGACTGTGTTGTTTGTGTATCCCACCCTGGGTCATCACAGGAAATTTTAAAGAAGAGATTGGACAACCATTTGTCTGAAATGCTACAGGGTCTCATGTTTGAACAGGGGGCTGGACTAGGAGACCTCCAAGGTCCCTTCAAAACTCTGTTATTATGTTCTGTTTTCTGTTCAAAGGGAAGCTCCACTGGTAATATAGAAATGTACCATAGGATCTGCTTCTCAGTGACACAACACAATGACATTTAGATTACCCCTACAAAGACAGACAAACTTAGTCTCCCTGAATGATATGATTGTTTCCTATGAAAAGGGCATTGCTAGTGTGGAAAAAAACCAGATCAGTCCAAAGAAAGGCAAATGCAGATTATTTGCATAGAACAAGGCCTGTGTTCTTTCAAAGACAATGAAAGGCCAAATACCACTTTACTTTTACACTTGTGCACAACAAATAACTCTATTTTGTCAGCGCTTTAGAGATGTGAAACGAGTCATTCTTTACTTACCGGACCAATTCTTCTTGTTATATAGTTAATTGGCAATCCTCCAACATATAGCATCCCTACAACATCCAAAATATCAGCTTTCTTTGGGCTAGTGGTCCTATTTGTAGTTCCGTCAACTGACAGGACCCCTTCCTGTTTGCTTCGGAATATTTTTATCTGGAAAAATATAGAAGGGCAACTTATTATTATTATTATTATTATTAATAATAATTATTATTATTATACTACAATAAGCAAAGTCTTTGTTAGAGGTACTGACGTTACACAATTTTGTGCTCTTATTTGGGAGAATGTCCACCTGAAGATGGAGAAACTTAATACTGACTTAACAAGCATGTTTGGGCACATTATGCAATGTCAATTTTACTATTATGTCATTTAAATGGATAAATAGCTTCAATTGAGTCTCAGATTAGACATTTAATAGTAAAATATACAACAGTCCCTGAAACTTATTCCCAACATAGGACTGACATTGCAAATTACAACAGCCTTCCATAAACTAATGCCCTTTGTATGTGATAGGACCATATTTCCTAAATTTCCCAGCCAACATAAATATTGGAAATAAACAAGGGGCATTTTTTTCTGATTGAACATTTATAGGTTGGCCTCTGTTTTGCTATCTGAGGTTTCATGTATCTGCAGATAATAAATGGAAACCAGAACTTATCAGTGTTAATCTGTTTTGTGATAATCTACAATTTATGAGCATATGGACAGATTCCATTACAGTCATAATTCAAGGACTACCTGTACATAAAAAGGCTGCTCTTAAGCTCTTACAATGCATCAACTTGTAGTTACATTACTACTTAACAATCGGACTCTAATTGCCTAACTCAGTGTTTCTCAACCTTGGGAGCTTTAAATTGGGTGGATATTTATAGAATCTTTCATGCTCCATCCCTTTGCACAGTTATAATTTAGGGACAAATTTCATCCTATTCTGCTAAAAATAAAACTCACCTCTATTTATCATTCATTCATTCATTCATTCATTCATTCATTCATTCATTCATTCATTCTGCATTGGGGAGGAGGGGAAGCTCTGTTTGGGAATAAAACTCTGTGTACTAATTTAGTCTTGAATCCCGAAACAGATTAAGCTACCTGTAAAGGAACAATTTCCGAAGTCCTTGTAATTAAGAACATGGCACACTCTATTCATTACTTCTACAATTCACCACAGGTGGGGGTGAGGGTGATAATCTATAGATTAATGTATCTACAGTATTCATGCATTGTTCCATCATATAATACCTTGTGCCACTGGCCATCATTGATTTTGTTGGGAATCATAGTGCTTGTGTTCCCATGCCCAAGGTCATAACTGAAATACGGAAAACCATTTTTTATCTGGATAGTGGCAAAATCAGCATGATTGATCCGAGCCATGTAGAAAAGCAGCCCATTTTCAGCCTTTGTTCTGATTTCAAGTTCTATTGTGAGTCTGCACATTTGGAAAAGGAAGGAAACAGAAAGGGAGGAGATTAAAAAAGCATTACTGTTTTACCTTTTTTTCTCATACAACTAACACTATCAATCACAAACTCAGTGGTGGTATTTTACCAGTTCAGCTGAACCGGTAACTCCAAGGATCATCTATGAGGGAACTGGTTCGCTCTGATGATCAGCTGCTGGGCCCGCCCACCTGTCCCAGCTCCATACTGACCTTTATTTCCTGCTTTTCAACCTCAGCTGCTTCACGCGGCACAGCCGATTGCTGTGCATCAGCTGTTGAAGACACAGTGAGAGTGCAGGATTGCAGGAGGTCAGTATCAAACCCTCTGCGCACATATGCAAAGCGCGCATGGGCATGCAAACCACGCCCATCAAGCCACGCCTATAGAACCAGTGGTTAAAAAAAGTTGAATTCCACCACTGCACAAACTTCTTTATATGTGAAATAGAACCAGGATGTCCACATTCCATTTCTAAATTTACTAAATTATATAGATGTAATATTCATGGATTTGGTAACAGATGTGATTTATGATTTGAAAATATCTCCTTTTGGGGATTGAAAAAAAAAAGATTATATGTTCTGTGGTACACAGAACACAGTTCTTCTTAAGAATCAGCTGTCAGACCTTCGTTTTCAAATTATTGGAAGAATATGCATGAGTCCTGAGCACATCCATATGAAATAATTCTGGCAAATCTTATCATTATCAGTTGAAAAAAAAAACTGATTAGAGAAAGCAAACACAAACCCCAAACCCTGTTAATGCACAAAATGACATTGATTATAATACAAGAACTAATACATATATAAAGTGGGCAATATACATGGAATCTAATTTCCTTCCTTCCTTCCTTCCTTCCTTCCTTCCTTCCTTCCTTCCTTCCTTCCTTCCTTCCTTCCTTCCTTCCTTCCTTCCTTCCTTCGTGTTCTCTCCCACCATGCCAAATTTAATCCTCCTAAGTTCTGTTTTTGGAAAAGTCATTCTGCTAAAAAACAGAATCTCAACCCTTTTTATATAATGTATTTCCAACATTCTGTTGGATTGATAAAAAAAAAAAAAGAACCCTCTTATCATGGAAAAATAATACCCATCAGTTAAATCAAATTTTTCCATTCTTTCACTTCCCCCCCTTTTTTTTGGGGGGTGGGGGATGTATGCTTAAAGACCCATCTTAAATTTGGAAAGTGACTTTTAGATCTAAAATTAAATCCTTTTGAAGTAGGCAGTATAATAACTGAGTTCTTTTATGAAGGCTTGAAAGAAAACAAGCTTGCCCATCTTCAATGCTTTGAATTGTGGCTGTCTGGTTTTAAAACATCTACAATTTAGCAAATGTTACTACCAAAAATAATTTCTTTTCAACTTTATTTCAGAATGGTCTTACTATTTAAAGAAACTTACAAGGCTGCCTATTTCATATAGTGATCCTAGATGGTTCATTACAATTATTAAAAAAATGAATGAAGACAGAATAACCCTTTGTACCAGGAGCCAGTCTAACTAAACTTTTCACCTTCTGGCTAATCCCTCCCCCACACCCTAGCCTTAGGCCAATGGGAAGAGCCAGGTCTTCACAGCCTTCCAGAAAGGTTAAAAAAGTAACCACCTCAAATCTATGGTGGGAAACTATTAGCTTACTTGTTCTTAACTTTTGTGTCATCAAAGGCAACTGCAATATGGCTGTTTCTTGAGAGGCCAAATTGCTTGCCCCCTTCCAAGGTAATGGGTTCCACATCATCAGCACAATGTTCCTACAAAGCAAAGCAAAACAGCCTCATAATCTTTTCTTCTGTGCACACCAGCAATTTAGAACAAGACCACTTCCATACCTTTTAAGGAAAGCAGTCAATATTTTGCCTGAAGAACATTTTGTTATTGTAAAACAATGAATTCCTTTCTCCTCTTTTAAACATTTTCTAATTCTAATTCAGCATAAGTAATCACTCGACAATTGCATTTTATAGCAATAATAGATGTTGCATCCCATTTACAACTGAAAACTCACTACTTTTTCACTGCTATTGAATTGAAATTATAATCATAATACTACTTCTATGCAAAAGCTGGCTGTTGCTATTGTAGGTTTGTGAATCCAGACACTGGACATAATTTTTATGAGGTTCAAATAAACTTACACACTTATGTTGTCTGCTGGAATAAAACAAATAATACAGCATTTGCTGTTGCAGGATCAAGTGTGCAGTAATAAAGCAATCCAACACCAATCATTTTGTCTCTTGTTAAGATGATGGATCAAATATACAGTATGGATCTTACTTACCACTGCAGAAAATTACTGAGTTGGAAAGAGAAAATTGATATGTAATCACTTTAGCATATAATGTCATATTTCAATCAAGTTGAGATTTCTAGAAGCACACCTGTGGATTTAAAATCTACAAAATGTTTTGTGCTAAATGTATACATAGTGAGTGCACCATCATAATAATATCCTGAAGAATTGAAAATAGCTTTTTAATAGCTTTTCTGGAATCTCAAGGATCTTCCATTTTATAAAAAAAAGTTGTTCCAAATAATTATGGTTAAAATTACCTGAATACTATAATTTTGCTAATTCAATAGAAGGAGAAAATAAAGAAGAATATGTATGGCCTTAATATAATGATAAAAATAAGGAAAGAATATAAGGATTTTATATATGTGGGATTCCTTGCAAATAAAATACTTGTGCTATAGTAATGGCCTTTTAATGCTAGCTATAAAAGGCAAATATAAATATCTCTGTTCAGTTTCTATTAGATGCACTGTGGAAAAAATCTAACAGAATGATACAAAATATCACAGAACAATAATTCTTCGGGACAGAATAGATTTTGAGTTCCTAAAATAAATATTTTTTTACATATTTAGTTATGTTAGAATTATTCTTTAATTATTTAATTTGTCTCCATCCAAATCAAAGCATTTCTTACTGCAAAAGACCTTTAAGACACCATGAATATAAACCATACAACCCCCCACCCCCCATAAAATGTATATTTTAAAATAATGTTCTCTTGATGTTCTCTGGATGTTCTGGTAACAATTTGTCCATGCAAAGAAATCTTAACAGAGGACAAAAACAGGTTTTAAAATGGTTTATGAGAACAAGCATACTCTTCTTACTCCGTCCCAGTACAATTAAAGGAGAAAGACAGAACGAGTTGAACATTTAAGCACTTCCAGACAAAGTATTTGTGATGCCTGAGACCCAAGCAAGGCAATCCTACCCATCCAGATTCCTTGCCAGTTCCCTGCTTTGCTAGATCTTCCTGAGCGAGCATCATGCTTACAATAGCAAACACTGTAAATATGACATGTGCATTGCTGAATGTTCTGGTTTTGTGATACTATTGAGTAAGAAGGCCAAATCAAGAGAATGTCTGGAAGAGCTCAGGTACAAATGTGTGAGAGCAGTCCTTCAGCAAATGGTAACTGACAAGGGAGATAAAGAAAATTCTCCCTATGCAGTCATTGCCTACTTGAGATTTAATGTACTATTTATGAAATGTGGCTGGATGATAAGGACAAATCCCACTCATCCAGCATAGCCACATACATACATCATGGAACATTTTAAGGAATTGTTTAAGTTTTTCAGCTGAAACCTTGAGCTGATGTTTCCAGGGCAACAGAACCCAGTGCCTTCAGTAGAAGTATTTATGGAAATGGAATTGCTGTCAGACCAGCTCACACTTTTGTGCACAAAAACTGCATCACCAGTGATGGAAGGAGAAGAGAGGGAAGCCATTTAGTCACCGAAACCACACTGCAGTTCATCAAGCATTGTTAAGTAAAGGGGAGGCAAAAAGGCAGGGCCACACTAGGAGATACCGTCAGGTGAAAGTCAGCTGAACTACTGGCGCTCTTCACTTCAGCCGCAAGCAATTCCTGAGAAGCAGTAAACATCATGAGGCAGAAGCAACAATTGTTGATGTACCTAGGTAATGGTGTTTGTAGCAAGCAGTCAGCCTTTGTGGCAACCTGATGTCTAAAACCGCCAAACTCATTACTCTGTCCATTATTTTCTAAACCGATTTCTTCCTTTAAACTGAAGACAAAGGCCCTGCTCAAAGTACACAGGAAGGGGGGGGGGGAAATCTGAATTTGCCTGCATGAAGCTTGCCCATCAAGTACAACACAATGAAATACAAATCAAGGAATTCAGTCCAAATCGTTTCATATTAGAAGCATTTGCAGTAAAAGCACCTGCATGGGATGAAGCCAAAATGACTAAGCTTCTAAAGCAATACAGTAAAAAAAAAGCAGAAATAATTATCCTTGACATCCATGATTCTGATGTTACAATACTGTGGATTCTTAGGTTGGTGAGTTATTAGATGAAATAATAGAATTAGCCAATATGAGGGACACATGGACAAACTCCCAGCTGCAGGATGCCCAAATAGGAAACCGTTTTAGAGGAATAACTGTTTTAGATATGAAGGAATCTTTTGCAGCATCTTAAAAGCTAATACAAGTTGTCCTCCACCTACAGCCATTCTTTTAATGATTGTTCAAAGTTATGACAGCTGAGAAAAAAGTGATATGACCAGTCCTCACACTTAAGACCATTGTAGAGTTCCTGCCCTTGGCAACCAGCATGTATTTACAATGGTTGTAGCATTCTGGAATTACATGATTGCCATTAGTGATCTCAGGAGGCTTCCAACAAGCAAAGTCAATGGGAAGACAGGGAACACTTAATGATTTCAGTGATACATTTTATATATCATATAATCGGGTATGACTCTCTGCTTAGTGACAGAAGCTCCTGTTCCAATTGTGACTGTAAGTCGAGGACCACCTGTACAGATTCTGCTAGAACTTAAAGTAGATAATAATTGCCCTCCTGGATCAGGGCGTGACTGATCTAGTCCAGTGTTCTGTGTCACACAGTAGCCACGTGGATCCATCAGGGAAGCTCATAAGTGTGGGCTGGGGGCAAAAGCTTCTTTTTGCTGGCACTTCTGAGCAAGCAGGATTTAAGCAGAGCTGCCTACAGATTCAGCAGGTAGTGAGAAAGCACCATATTAGTAGCCATTAATACTCTGATTCTCCATGACTTGTCCGGGTTCACTTCAAAATTGGCTGTCCTTACCAGCTACTGACAGTATTTTAATTACATGACTGTGTTACTTTAAAAAAAAAGTATTTCCTTCTGTAGGTCTGTTTGGTTTCAATGGATGAGCTCTGGTACTGAGAAAGAAAGAAAAAATCACTTTCTCTATGCCATTCATGAATTTATATATTTCCACCATGTTTCTCTTGATCATTATTGGAAGCCAAAAAAGAGGCACAAAAAACCTGCCCATCCCTCTAATCACTTTGGTGAAACTTTTTGGTCACTTTTCCAGCTCTATGTTCAAGTTGTGTTGACCCTAACTGTACATAGAGTTCTACATGTTAGTCTAATTATGGACTAATTATAGTCTCATCAACAATTCTTATAAGGAGACTAGGAAGGTGACAATTCAATTTCCTGTTTCCTTCTTAATGATTCCAAGCACGGGATTCACATTTTAATAGCATCTGCCGAATGTATTAAAATGTTTGTGATACTGTCCACTGTGACTCTTAAGACCTTTTAGAGGTCAGGTGGCTGAAATCCCACTAATGTTTAGATGAAATTTACATTTTTGGGTCTAAAAGGTATCATTATATGCTTGTTTTCATGACTTGATACTTGTTTGCAATTTTTATTTCAACAGTAAGAGTATTTCATACTTATACCCATGTTTAAGAATACCAAATAACTTTTCCTAACAAACCTATGAAAGACTTTTCCACAACACCATCAAACTGATATCACATGAGCTCTTATAGATATCTTGATATTTTTTTCTTAGTCAGTTTGGTGGAAATTGTCCTAGTTTAATACAAAGTCTTTCTGTATATATTTAACTATTTTATTTAATGTTTTATTTAAGAGACCCATGGACAAAATTAATCAATGGCACTAAAGGCGCCAGCACCTTATATAGAAATAACCAGCAATTCAAAGAAGGGGACAGAAATAATTATTGAGCTTGAACATACAAAACTGCCTTATATGAAAGTATTATTCATTGATTCATCAAACAGAGTCCTTTATGGAATGAAATGAAAGCAAAAATAGAAGCTGGGGCCCTTTTCTTTAGAAAGCAAATGTTCCACTTTCCAAAAAAGCTTGATAACCCTATGAAATCATTTTCTTCTACAATTTAAGAAGGAACCACGCCAGCAGATCGACTGATGCACAGTGTTTGTGAATCTGTAGAACTGTAACAATTTTCTTTTATGTTTACTTCCTGTTTTTGTTGACAATAAAGCTATTAAAATATATATTGGCAATTTGCCCTTTTATTATTGGAAAAATAATAATCTTTGCTTTAAATTTTTTTTTGCTAAGTTATTACCAATGGAGTTTTGTTATTATTATTATTTACCTTGAATAGCTATTATGTCTATCTACCCAGGGCTTGGCTGAGATTTGTTTAATACAAAGCTGCAAAGGAAATATTCAAGAAGAAGAAAAAAGCTCTTAAAAACTCATGTTCCAAGCTTATAGCAGTTTTCTTTAAAAATGGGTTAAACATGGCTACCTTTGGGATAGAAGATGGTAAAATAATGATATCAGTAAGGTGACCATTGCTACCACCAGCCAAATAATATTGAAATTATCTGAAAACAAGAAATCAATACTTGCATGCAAATTTTTAGCTCAATTTGCAACATGTTACAAAGGTACAGTATATCTTTTAAAAATCAAATGCAATACAACATTATATATATATATATATATATATATATATATATATATATATATGTATGTATGTATGTATGTATGTATGTATGTATGTATGTATGTATATGTATATGTATATGTATATGTATATGTATATGTATATGTATGTATGTATGTATATATATATATAAAATGTTACCATCAGGCTATTTTATGGGAATTAATGCTTTATGTTGCCTATTCAAAAATCACATATATCTACCACCCTACATTATTAAATCTGAGTAACCATACTTAACCATACTTAGAGTGCTTTGGAGGTACATGCCATGTACAAATCAAGTCTGCCAAGAGGATGCACTATATTTTGTCATACATATCGTGTCATTTTTGGGGTTTTTTGCTTTCTTCTTTCACTGAAGCAAGTCTCCTGCTGTAATTCAACACGTGTGATTCAGAGCCCAGCCAAAGTCTCTTCTAAAACAACAACAACAACCAGAGGCTTCTGAACAAGTATAGATAAGATTTGTGCATAAATGGTTTTCTGCTTGTGCATCCTATTTTATATGACACAGTGATTGTATTGGACAAGGAGAGAGATTGGCCTGGTTCTCCGCTGTGGTTTCTATATAAGAGTAGCTGATGAAAATAGCAAACAAATGCTAGACTTTTGTTACTGTGACAGAGAGTAATGGTTGAGATCTTGACACACTGAGCTGTATTATAATTAATTCTATTTTTTGAAAATAGGAAAAGAGAAAATATTAAATAATAGGATTCCAACTTTCTCTCCTTTAGATGACAGGTTCATACATAAACCATTTCACTGGAAGCTAAAAAAAATTGCTGGCCTGGCAGATAGAGTCACTGATCTCCATCCACTTTTTTTAATTGCACAGATGTTCTTCTCGCAAACACAACAGGACCAAATTTACTGTTGTGATGGAAGTTTCAGCAGAAATTTCAAAGTAATAGAATATCAAAACTAGTATCAAAAAAGGCATTTCTTGGGAAACCCTCATAGTCATTATCTAATCTGAGACACCTACAATGAATTATAATGGGAAATAATGAAAGGAAAATCTAAAGGAACTCTGAATATAAAATTCACTCCTTAATATTAAATACAAATTATAATCATAAAAATAGCTTTTAAAATAATGGAAATTTACATAGTGAAATTATAATTTATATTAGGTCTTGTGCTTATGGCAAATGTCTATCATCATCAATCATCATCTCAATTCCAATGAGCATGGCAAGTTGGCAGGTTTTCTTCTTCAGATTCAAGCCCTACTCAAGGGTTTAGGAAAAGTGAATGTAGTATTTAAATATGTATGAAGTGCTCAACTGTACTATTGTTTATAGTTGGGCTGTTATAATTTGTTCAAAATTTAAGCAGTCCAAATTCCAGGTCACTGTGGTACTTACATCTAGTCCCTAATGTCAACCATTCCCTAATGTCAACCATTCCCAGATTTTTGCAAACCTTATTTTGCAGTCTTTTCCAATTATCTGCCTTCAAAATTATTGTCTCTTGGAATAGCTATATCAATTAACCAAATGTGTTTTTTCATTGATAATAATGTCTGGCATGCTGACTGTCAATCAGTCAGAGTTTTAAAATCTCTTAAAAGTTTTGCTCTGCCATGTGCAACACCCTCCTATTTCATGTTTCAAATAGTTTTTGTGGACTGTGAGCTGCCAGTGTAGTATTAGTCAACCAAATCTGCCAGTGTAATGTCATCCTAACCTGAACATGTTCTCTTTTGTAATCAACTTGTGTAATATTGTTGCATCTCATTACCATGTGGTCAAACGTTTCATCCTTATCCTGGCACAACCAGATTTACTCCTCAAACTGAGTCTTTTCTATTTTCTCTTTTCTTTTCTATTTCTATTTTGACCTAATATCATCTGTGCATAAGACGACTTCTTGGAGTACAAAAAGGTTTCCTTTTGCTTCTTTTTTTTTTTTTTAAAAAATATGTTTAAGCCATTGTTATTGTCTGATTTTTCTTTCAGTATCTTTCAAAAAATGCCCAGGGAGTGCTTTCATTTTTCAATTTTCTAATCTTATTTCAAACTGTTGCATGTCATGTTTTGATTTTGTTTGATTTCTGCCATCTGAGACTCTTTCTTTTCTTATTTATTTTAATAAACTACATGCTATTATTTTAAAAGACAGAGGAAAAGTTGTAACAATGTATTTCTGGGTTGAATTGGCTTAATTCATTGCATGAATATTTTGGAATGTGTATAATGGTGAAGCTGCCTTAGAAACCAGCAGATTAATCTTCAGTCCCACTTTAGGCATGGAAGTTGCATGGGTGACTTTGTCTCTCTCTCTCTCTCTCTCTCTCTCCCTCCCTCCCTCCCTCCCTCTCTTTCTGCCTAACATACCTCACAGGGTTGTTGTTGTTGTGAGGAAAAATAGAAGGAAGGAGTACTGTGCACGTTTGCTACCCTGAATTATTATAAAAAATGAAATAGAGGCAGGATTTAAAAAAATATAAAAGATAGTACTGAGATGAGTACAATTTTTTTAAAAATATAAAAAATAGATAATGCAGATTAAAAAAAACAATATAACTTAAAAACATGAGCAATGAATCCATAAATTTAAGATATCATATAATTAAAATAGTATAGCACAAATTAAAAATGTACAATAGTATAAGCCATTTCATATCCTTTTTATAATCAAAATATATCTCTACTACACTTTAAAAATACTTGATTAATCCAACTAGAGTCAAGAGGAGGCAGAAAGAAAGATTGAAGATAATAAACAACAAAGAAAATTCTGTAAATTATATTACTTGTAAGCTACACAGAGTCACCTTGTAAGGGAAATGGCCAGCATAAAAATTTAATTAAATAAATAATTTTTCATTGAAATCCCTACTGTTTCATCTTTATTTATTTATATATCAAACTTCTTAATCATCTTTAATCATCTTTATTAACTATATTCAAATTCTGCACCCATTTACTCATACAGACTTTAACTCAGATTGAGACTTATAGAAGAACGCTGTATAATTAACAGATTTAAGTATCTTAATTTGTCCTGTTGACAATTAAATTTTGTAATCTGTCAAGCTGTTTTCTCTCCATTAAGCAGATTTCTAGGTACCCTGATTCATACAAAAATTAGCATTCAATAATGAAATAAAAAGAGAAAAATGTAGACTTATTTTTTTCCTATATTCATCCCAGAGTTTCTCTGCATGTATACACAAATGTTAAGTATGCAGTCTATTTTTTGATAGCTGCAACAAAAAGATCCCATTCCAAGTTGTCATAGGTTTTTTATTCAAACTTCTTGAAAAGTCTTGTAACATATTGCAGAAATGGACTTTTATTCTTTTTTAACTTTTAAATTTCCTTTGTAGTTTCTTTTTTAAGAATAAGAGTTTTTGTTGTTGTTGGTTGGTAAATTTTGTAAATATTATTCTACTCAAATATTCTTCATTTTTTGCTGGATCAGATTCATGTCTATTAATATTACAAGCAGTTAATGGTTATCTTTCATTGTAGAGACATATTTGGTTGTGACTCAGATAAATTCTTTGAAATGTTTTAGTTCCCTTGACATAATCATTATGCCATTAATTTTTCCTCTACAGCTTTTCTTGCTTATTTATTTCTTCCTTGGAATATGTAATCTAACATGGGGTCCCCAACCCACAGGCCATGGCCTGGTTTCAAATGGGCCGCAGCTCAGTGGTGGGATTCAAATTTTTTTTACTACCAGTTCTGTGGGCGTGGCTTGGTGGGCATGGCAGGGGAAGGATACTGTAAAATCTCCAGTCAGAGGTAGTGTTTGCCAGTTCTCTGAACTACTCAAAATTTCCACTACCGGTTCTCCAGAACTGGTCAGAACCTGCTGAATACCACCTCTGCCTCAGCTCATTCAGAACCAGGCCATGCATGCATTTGATAAGCAGATATGCGCAGCTCCATTTGCACGAATGGTGGCAGCGAGCATGATTGCTTGCCTCTCATGCAAATGTAGGTGTGTGTGTGAGTGTGCACACCTGCTGCTCACATAGAAACATTTCCTTCTCCCCCATCAGTCTGCAAAGCTGGAAAGGTTGGGGACCGTTGATCTAACACACACATACACTCCCCTTTATTGCCTTCCTCTAATATAAGCTCCCAAGCAACATTACATTTTTATAATACCCTCTGTGCACCCTTAGTTTTGAAGTGCTTAGTTAAAAAATGTGAAAAAGTGTTAATGTTCCACATAGTACAATTGTGCGGTATCCTAGTCTCATAAATATATATAAAAACACCTGGAGTAATATCACAGAAATACTTACAGGTAAAGGTGGGAAAGGAGGAGGAGGAGGAGGAGTTGTAGTTGCTTTACTTTCTCCCTCCTCTGGTTCAGGATGACTTGTTGTCTGGGGAGTTGGTTCTTCATGCTCTTTTTCATGATCTGGTCCTAAATCAGGACACTGTCCTATATCTGCATTTTTAAAGGCTACTGATTGGGCAAAATCCATTGGACTATGGAAACACAATGAAACCAGAAATATGAAACAATGCCTTACTCAATTTCATCTCTTCCATGCTTTTATCTTAGTTAAATGAACAAGTCAGTGTGGATTGTAACTAATTTATGTGGAACCCGGGTGATGTTATATTTGCTTTAAAAGGTTCTAGCATGTGCAGTGACAATGTTGCTGTCACCTCTGAAGCAAACCTGGCTGAAGCCATCTTTTCCTGCTTCATAGTTGCCACAACTTTTGAAAGGGGGAAGAGATGAGGTAAGGAGATAGACAGGCTACCAGTCAAAACAAAAAGTTTTCTTGTGGGAAGCAAGGCCATCCCAACAAGAGGCAAGTGAAGGAGGAAAGGAGTGATCAAGCAACCTCCCAGCTACTTACATTGGACAATGTGACTGTGATGCCTGGGGGCAGGGGGGGGGATATTTGCTCTTTTAATTAGGGGAAAAACCACAGGAACTTTTAGAGTTGGTTTTTACTAGCTGTGCTGATATGATGTATGCAATAAACATGTTCTTTGAGGAATCTACCTGCCTCAGAGTTCTGCTTTTGGTGGATATGTGTTACTCAGAATGCTGAGAGTTCCATTATTACCATACTGAAGATGACACTACTGACTGAGTTTAAATCTCCACAGCCATGAAATACACAGAGTGACCACAGACTAAGACTTATTTCTTAACCTTAGTCAACTTCCTATATTAAAACAGATGATGCAGAGACTTGAATACTATTTTGAGGTGCTTGGAGTAATGGCAAGATAAAAAAAAATATAGCAAATCATTTCTTCATACCAAAGATCTATGATATCCCAGGTCACTAATACAGATAATTAAGATACTATGACTGTGGTTGTTATATTTAGAGACTGCTTCATTCCAGATGACTTGTGAGCAGTTTACATTAAGAAATTAAAAACTGTTAAAAGAAGAAATAGATGCGAAATCCTCAGAAAGTAGACTCTGAATGATAGTAACTATCCTTAGGAGAAGAGGCCAAAGTCCTGCCTATGGATATGAGCCCTCAGGAAAAATTTACATAATTTTCCCAGAATGATTGAACAGGCTATATTCAAGCCCAAATCTCATGAATATCACTATGGGAAAAAGAGCCTGAGCCTTTCATTACCTCTCCAGACTGATCATGGACAAAAAGGAAAGTCAGAAATGTTTTGATGTATCTTCTTCAACATGCTGATCCCTTCCTTGAGAGGCAAAAGAAAGGACAGGAATGGGTATCCTTTTGATGGCTGACAGCTACATTTGTTTGAGGTCAGCCAAGGCTACTATGAACAAAAGGATGATGAAAATAGACAGGGACCAGGATTTTTTCTTCAATTTCTTTTCCAAAGAAACAAGAAAGACAAGAAACAATGGGCAGAAACGACAGTAATAAAGGAGAGATGCAACCTGGGATTAAGGGGAAACTCCCTAACACTGAGGACAATTAACCAGTGGAACAGCTGGCCTTCAGATGTTGTTGGTGCTTCATCACTTGAGGTTTTATGAAGAGACTGGACAGTCTGAAATGATATAGGATCTCCTGCTTGAGCAAAGGGCTGGACTAGAAGACCTCCAAGGTCCCTTCCAGCTCTATTCTGATTCTGATTCAAGTTTGGAAGCAGTTCTTTTAAATCTTCCCTTTATGTAAAATATGGGAAGTCACAAATATTTAAGAGTGATATGTTTCTGGAGCAATATTAACATATACTTACACAGCATTGACAACCAGGTTCCATATACAGCCATCAAATGCAGGTATGTTTTTAATTGGGGGTATGTGAAATTCAGGTGGTGTTCCTCCCACAAAAAGCCCTTTAATGGACATAGGCTGATCTGTTGGGAGTCGCTGGGACTGTCTTCTGTCCTCATCTACTTGAATGGCAAACAGCCTGCAGAATTATGAAAAGCCCACCATTAGGAAATTGCACTGATTAAGATACAACACTGAAATGATGGCCTTAAAAAAGCTGGACATTTTGAAACAGTGAGAAAGAAGGATATGAATTCAATTTTTTCCCCTTTGACCACCACATCATGACTGTATGGAATTATACAGCTTGATCTTGTCTTCCCATTGATTTATAGAGTCCTTGAATCTGAGCCCTGACAAATGTAATTGAGCCAGCCTCTCTATACACAAAATACCAGAATATAATAATTTAACAGTATGTTAGCATCTTTCAACCATAATTTCCCTGCAGTATTGCAAATTTCCTTCCAATCCTGGTTTACCATAGGTTATTTAACCAATAACAAGTTACTAATAGACATAGGCAAAACATAGAGAGAATACTAATGTTCCTTAGATTTATTTCATCTCTAGCTTAACAAGGATGACAATCACTGTTACATTCTTCCCCTCCTCCTCTGAATTCTTTATT
Source organism: Pseudonaja textilis (assembly GCF_049901715.1). NCBI lineage: Eukaryota > Metazoa > Chordata > Lepidosauria > Squamata > Elapidae > Pseudonaja > Pseudonaja textilis. Next base: position 90,783,118 of record NC_141990.1, read on the forward strand.
TTCTTTTAGATGTATTGCTTCTTCAACAATGGCTTAAATGGAATGAACCTTAACATCTTCTTATTAGCTGTTGATATAAGTTAAAACATTTCTAGAGAACTTATAGATGTAACATTTCTGAAGCTATGGATGCCAAAAGAGAGCAATGGAATTCAATTTCAAGGTATGTAAATAAATATATTAGTTTGTAAATAATGAGCATGGAAGTAGTCTGGTCCGTTTACATGAGCTTTAAGACCTTACCACTTCCTAATTTTGCAAGTCAACAAAATTGCTCAATAATGCTCAACATAAAAGAACTGGACACAACAAAGAGAAATGCGTTCATTTTTTAGCCTGGGCCCAAAGGTGAAAATAGCTAAACATAATAGTAACTCAGCACTGAAAGAGGTTTTTCCAGTCAATTTATACAGAAGCTTAGAACAACAGTTCTTTTTCAACTTTTACACTATGATTATGTATACTAAGCCACACTAGTTTTCAGAATAGGCACTGAGATAAAGCATTCACCTTCCAAATGGGTTCCATGCCAGATAATACAGTAATAAAAGCCTATTGTTCTTGTTAGACATTATTAACAGGCCCTAAGACACAATCTTTATAGCAAAGCTAGAAATATGTATAATGATTTATTAACATAGTTGCTGGTTAAATCTCTAATAATTTACATAGCACTTTGCTATTGTTGAATTTGTCCAAAAAAAAAAAAATGCTTATCCACAGGCAGAGAAGACCAGTATACAAAGAAAGAACCTCCCTTGTCAATGCTATTACATAAGTACCCTGGAATGGACAGCAATTAGTTCATAATTATATGGGCAATTAGCTTTCCAAAGAATTTTCAAAAATGCACTGTACTTTTAATAAAATAAAGCCTGCATGATAATTAGCAGATGGAGTGATAAGTGTGATAAATTATCTCTTTCCAGTTTTACAACAATCCAGTTTGTAAAAATCTTATGTTTACTTTACATGTGGTTTGGATAAACGCTTCTGTTAGGAATATAAGTCACCTAACAGCTATTTGGGTTAGAAATATATAAAGGAGAAGCAGAGTGGCAAGACAGGAGAACGGAGGTGAAGAAGTCTGGTGCAGGCTTGAACACCTTTTCTGGCGTCAGGAGCGATCCCCAGGGATACATGAACCCCGGAGAGGTTCGTGTCAACGTGGAGATCCTCGAGCTGCAGAGGGGGAAGACAACTCCCGACAGTGAAGAGGGAAGCTCCCGAGCTCGGCGCTAAAGAGTAAGCTGTCATTTTATGGCGGCTTCCAATCCGGTCTGCCACTTGAGTGAATAAGCAAAGCAGTGACAGCCTGCGAGATCGAGTAACAGGAACAGAGAAACGGTTTATATCTTGGATTCTTTGAAGTCTGAAGGGAGTAGAATGACAGAAGAATGATAGCATAAATTCTTCTCTCCTGGTTGTGATAAGCACCTCTTGGAAGTCGGGCGGAGAGCGGCCAGAAAAGCAATTGGGAAAATGGAAAGATTATAATGGAGAGCGAAGGAAAACACAGTTTTACCCTGTGAAGGGGAAGCTTTGGGGAAAAAGGAGATTGCTAAAACCTGGAGATCGGAGGTCCGGAACTGGTGAGGGCTTTATTTGATTCTTGGACCTTTCTTTTGACTCTATTTGAGAAGAGGGAGGCGATGGAGGTGAAAGAATATTGACATTGATTGAGTCTTATGAATCCTCAGATCTGAGCACAACATGACTATTACATCTACTTAATATTGGGGAGAAGATAAATTGAGCATTATATTGGACTTTGGAAGATTTGTATGTGGATTTAAAAGTTGGAAAGCAAAGAAAGAAGCAGCAGCAAGAGGAAGAAGGCAGAGGCGAACAGTAGGCTGGGAAAGACGGTTTGGGACTGCAGATTAGTCAGCACATTTCACCATTTGCTGATTGGAAGGCTGAAAAGAAACCTCTAGCTGGAAGATGGAACTTTAGCTCACCCAATTTGCTTTCTTTATTAGGTGGTACTACTTAAGTTTACTAAGTGGGTACTATTTTCTCTTTAAGATGACTTCCTTGTTGTTTGTTTGTTGATTTTCTGAAGCTGTGGTAATCTCTCTTCTACCCCTTCTCTTATTATCTTCCCCCTGCCTCCCTATTGTATCTCCTAAATACTTTACATAATTTTACTTACTTGGGGGGGAAGAGGAGGATACACTATTATCAAAGAGTTAAGAGTTTACTGTTGTAAGTATTAATAGTAAAAGGGATAAACTTTGTTGATATAATCTATTTATAAATTATTTAGACTACTTATGACATTTAAGATTAAGCCCTTAAAGTGTTAATTGATGTACTATTGCTGACCAATTTTCTTATTACATAGACTAGAATATTGTTGCAGATATCTATTTATGATATAGGGAAAAGACTGTGGAGTGAGATATAAAATTGAAATACGTGAATAGTCTTTCAAGTACAGGACCCAAATACTGAATGGTGATTTGGGATAATATATTTAAAATTGTGCATCAACAAAAACAAATACTTAGAGAGATGACATCCACAACAACTATGGCCTTAAAAACAGGAAAGAAGGCTATCCCGACCCTATCGACTACGTTGACAGCCACCCCACCAACATCTCAAAAACTATCGAGGAGTCTTTAATAGGGGAAAAGCAGCCCAATGTCCCCAATATTAATATACAAACTTCCATATTAGCCTTGCAGGAAGCTATATCTAAAATGCAAGAAATGATGATTAAAAATCACAAAGAAACTAGAGCAGATATAAGCGAATTGAAAGATGAGATGGGGAAACTGAAGGCTGAAATGAAAGCGGATATATCGAAGGTGGAGGGTAAGATAGGGTCTCTACAGCAGGCCATGGAGAGAAACGCAAGTGAAAATAAAAGATATAGAGATAGAACAACACGCATGGAGACTAACTTTGAAAGGATGGATGAGGAATTTAAAAATGTACTTAGAGAAACGGAAGACTCTCTGGTCCACCTCGAGATGGACAAAGCAATGGCGTATTTAAGATTCCAGAATGTGGCGGAAGCCAAAAATGAAGAATTGGAACATTTGATGGCAGAAATATTGGCTGAATGGCTAGGAAAGGAAAAAGATGATCTAATTAAAGAGTTTGATGAGGTATATAGGGTTAGCACAAGCTACGCCAGGCGTAACAACTGTCCAAGAGAAATTCATATCCGCTTCTCTAGGAGATGTCTGAGGGATTTAATTTTGAAAATGTCTAGGGAGGAAACAATATCATATAAAGGCAGAGAAATTAGGATTTTAAAACAAATTCCAAAGAGAGTGAGGATGATAAGACAAGATTATAAATTTTTAGCTAATGATTTAAATAAAGAAGGAATCCATTTTAAATGGTTAATCCCGGAAGGGATGTTAATTACATGGAAAGAGAGGAAAATCAAAATAGAATCGATAGAACAGGCCCAAGTTTTTCATCAACAGCTCACAGATAAGAATAGTCAACCCACCAAAGAAGAACCTAAAACAAGACCACAGGAGGTCCGATATTATCACAGAACCCAAAAGGAACGACTTTCTCCAATTTCAGGAAGTGATAATCCACAACATGGGAGAGAAGAGCAAATCCCACAACAACAACAACAACAAGAGAACCGAATCATTACTAGGCAAAAATCTAAGCAGAAGTAGATAAATGGTGGAGGGGAAGAAGTTGCTCTCCATCAATATAAACGGATTAAATTCATTATCAAAAAGAAAAAGGATATTCTCAAAACTTATTCAACATAACGCAGATATAATATGTCTTCAAGAGACACATATTTCGAAAAATGACGAAAGACATCTAATTTGTCCAAAATTAGGTAAACTTTTTACAGCACCGGCCGACAAACACAAGAAAAAAGGAATTGCAATTTACGTAAAACAAGATGTAAAGGCAGAATTAATCTGGTCGGATCCCGAAGGAAGAACTCTGGTTATACAAGTTTGGATAAACCACATCACATTTTTACTTGTAGCAATCTATGCCCCAAATGATGACCAGGGAAATTTTTAAACACCTTCACCAAAAAATAGTAGGCTTTGAAAAAGAAACATTTGCTTGATTGGCGATTTTAACTCCATTGCAGACTACCAGAAAGACCATAGTAATATGGGGAAAAACAAGAAGGGGAAAAGGGAACTTTCTGCGGCATGTAAGGAAATGTTGAGAGAGCTAAATTTAAAAGATCTATGGAGGGAACGGAATCTTGAAGGAAAACAATTTACATACTATTCTAACCCACATAAGACTTGGACCAGAATAGATATGGCTTGGATGGATTTGGACTTGGCTAATGAAATAAAAGAAATCAAAATCCTACCGAATGAATGGGCTGATCATAACCCAATACAGCTAATTTGGAGAGATAGGAGACGAATAAAAAAAAGATGGACACTAAACAACCAAATTGTAAACGAAGAAGAGTATATTAATAAACTGAAAGAGGAGCTAAACTATTTTCTAAAAGATAATAATAATGAAACAACTTCAAAACAGAACATTTGGGATACTATGAAAGCAAGTATAAGAGGCACAACAATTTCCTATAATGCTATGAGAAACAAGAGAATTTATGCCCAACAAAACGTGTTACAACAACAAATCCAAGACTTAGAAATACAATTACAAAAACCCTAAGATCCAAGGACTACAAAATCAGTTAATACTAGCCAAACATAAGCTGAATTTAATTGAACAAGATAAAATAGAAGTTAGCTTGAGAAGGTCCAAACAAAATTATTTTGAACACGCCAATAAATCAGGAAGATGGCTATCTTATAAACTTAAAAAAGAAAAAGAAAAGAGATTGATACACCAATTAATAGACGAGAAAGGCATCCCACAACATGAGATTGAGAAGAAAAAGGTTATTATATTAAACTATTTTCAAAGATTATATAAAAAAGAAGAAATCAATGAGGATAAAATAAGAACTTATCTGGAGAATACGAATGATAAAACAATAGGGGAAGGAGACAAAGAATTACTAAATAAGGATATTACATGGTCTGAGTTAAAATCTGCAATGGAAAATCAATGTAATAATAAATCCCTGGTCCAGATGGGATTCCAGTAGAATTGTATAAAGCCACAATAGATTTAGTAGGGCCTCTGATGCTGGAAGTGTTTAACAAGTACTTTTGGCTGCCAAAATGCCAGACTCATGGAGGGAGGCGTTGATTGCGTTAATTCGAAGGAGGATGTGGATGCCAGATATATCAACAATTATAGACCAATCTCACTTTTAAACGCTGATTATAAATTATTTACCTCAATTATAGCGAATAGAGTAAAACAAGTTTTAAATTTATACATTCATGAAGACCAAAATGGTTTCCTTCCATTCCGCCAAATTAAAAACAATTTAAGAACCGTTATTGACGTCTTAGAATATTATGAAGCTCATCCAGAGAAACAATTTACACTCATGTTTCTAGATGCGGAGAAAGCATTCGATAACTTACATTGGCACTTTTTAATACAAAAAATCTATAACATGAATCTGGGCACTAAATTCGAGAATATTATCACAACAATTTACAATACCCAACAAGCCAATATACTAATTAATGGTGAACAAACAGGCCCACTAAGCATTGAAAAGGGCATTAGACAGGGTTGCCCTCTCTCACCCCTCTTATTTATATTTGCTTTAGAATCATTGTTAACGCGGATAAGACAAAATTCTGAAATCCAAGGAGTTAGGGTCAAAGCAGAGGAATATAAATTACAGGCGTTTGCAGACGATATGGTTTTCTTCCTAGAGGATCCCATGGAAAAAGGACATAATCTAATAAAAGAACTAGAACAATATGGCTCAGTAGCAGGATTAAAGATTAACAGAAATAAGACGAAATTACTGACTAAAAATCTAACAGAGAACCAGAGGAAAGAATTAGAAAAAACCATGGGGATACAGGCAACAAAAAAGGTCAAATATTTAGGCATATGGTTAACACCACATAGTAAATCACTCAAAGAGAATAATTATGATAAACTGTTACAGCAAATTAAGAAAGATCTAGAATCTTGGAATAAGTTGCAGCTTTCTCTACTGGGCAGGATTGCCACAATCAAAATGAACATCTTACCAAAACTCCTTTACTTATTCCAGACAATCCCAATAAAATTACCAAAAATTTTTTTGATGATATAAATAAGGTAACTCTTAAATTTATTTGGCAAGGGAAAAAAGCTAGAATCAGTATTAAGGCCTTACAAGATGCAAAAAGTAGAGGTGGGCTAGCGCTTCCAAACTGGGAATTATATTATTGGGCAGCCAACTTATTATGGTTAAAAGACTGGGTCAATTTACGGAACAAAAGAACTCTAGTCTTGGAAGGGCACGACCTTCAGAGAGGATGGCACGCATTTCTATGGGATGTGGGGAAAACTAAACAGGCGTACTTTCATAGACATCTTATTAGAGATTCACTATTAACTAATTGGAAAAAATATGTAAAAAACATTATTTAAAAATTCGATTTGGCTTTCAACAATGGAGGCAATGGTTCATCCCAACAATTTGGATATAACAAAAACACTAAATATAAAGATTTATTAGACCCTTTAGGAAAATTAAGAACTCGACAGGACTTACAGGAACAGGGATTTAAAATTGATCAGTGGTTATATATACAAATCCATAGTAGATACAAACAAGATATCAAAGAGTTTGGAATCTATAGCAAATTACAATACTTAGATAAAATCTTATTAGGATCAAATAAAAATAATATCTCTAAATTTTATAAATATTTACTGGAGGTAGAATTAGAGCAAGAGATAGTGAAAGGGAACATGATAATGTGGAGTAGGAATATTGGAAGAAGCATTACATTAACAGAATGGGAAAAGATCTGGAATAGAATCATTAAGATTACGAAATCTGCGGCGTACAAAGAAAATATGTATAAAATGTTATATAGATGGCACTTATCCCCTTCGAGGTTAGCGAAAATGAACCCAAACTCTAGTCCAAAATGTTGGAAATGTAAAAACATAGAGGGAACCTACTTTCATATGTGGTGGACCTGTAAAGAAGCCCAGAAATACTGGCAAAAAAATAGAAAATGGCTGGAGGAGATAACCAAAGAACAAATCGAATACAAACCAGAGTTCTTCCTACTAGGGATCTCTGATAAACATTTTCCTAAAAAGACGAAATATATAATAATTCATATTCTAACTGCGGCCAGATTAGCATTTGCCCAGTGCTGGAAATCATCCTGTTTACCTATAGATCAATTGGTCATTCAGAAAATATGTGACTGCGCAGAAATGGACAATTTAACCATAGCTCTTAAAAATAAAGAGTCTTCAGCATTTGATAATAATTGGAATGCGTGGTATAATTGGTTATATCAGAGATAAACTGTTCAAGGAATAATGGGTAATTTAAGCATAAATAGTGATAAGATGTGTATATTTAAAGTAAGGTAGGAGAATTGGATCTTGCAGACTGTCAAAAAGAATATCTGTTTGGTTTTAACGTATTTTCTTTTTTCTTCCGTCTCTTTTTTTTTTCTCTCTCTTTTATACTTCTTTTTCTCCTTTTTCGGTCGCAAGACCGAGCGTTTTTTTTCTTTCTTTTCCTCTCTCTTTCTCTTCTTTCTTTCTTCTTTTTTTCTCTATGTAATGTTGTTATGTTATTTTTTAATTGTAAATTCAATAAAATTTATATATATATATAAAAAAAAAGAAATATATAAACCAGGATAAACATTTTAAAACTGTATCTTTAAGAAAATGCAAAACTGTAATTAGGTGTGGTTTCTCAAACGGCCATCAGATGGAGCCAGAAACCTGGTTTGTCTTAGTCTAAGTCTCAGTGTGAGTGTATCTCTGTTTCCTTCTGTTGGAAAGTATTGCCGTTGCTCCATTTCTTCTAATTGACTGATATTACTGGATTTAATGTAAGTCTGATACTGAACTGTTTTTGACACTGGAATTTGATATTTGGATTATCCCTGGATTGAAAAAACTGACTGATTTACTTGTGAATGATTTTGGATTGCTTATCTTGAACTTTGCTTAAACAGTCTGGAAGTAAAAACCTACATTTACTGTACAGTGTATCTGTGTACTGTGTGTGTATTATTCAAACACTTCTCTTAAATATGTCTCCCTGTATGCGCTCATTCTCCTAATGGGGAATTACCTCAATAGTTTCTTTAAAGAATGAGTTTAGCCTTAGGCTGTATTTCTATCTGCTAGAAAAAAATATGAAGCAGTAATAACTACAGACTGTCCTTGTAAGTAAACTTATCAACAGAGTCTTGTTTCAATTTATATTGCTAAAATAAATGATGTATTGTTTGGGATTTTGAATTAGTCTTATTGTAGTGCTAGCAATATATCAATTTCCTTATTATCAGTGAAATATTAAGAACACTTTTAGCTACTGGAAATTTAATTTTTTTTACAATTGCTGCCAGTAGAAATGGTAACATTTTCATGGAAGATGATTAGATAGATAGATAGATAGATAGATAGATAGACAGATAGATAGATATGTAGAAAGATAGTATGACCCCTCTCCTAGAAGAATGAAATATTCTAGGAAATATTTAAAAGGCAGAATATTTCCCCTAAAAGAGAAATGGAAATCTTAAGGGACACAGAAACTCAGCCCCAGCAGATATTTTGGTACCAGCTTATCTACAAGACAAAAGACTAGACCATCTTATCTCCAACACAAAAGATCTTCAGCACTAGGGTGATAGGATTAGCCCTCACTCAGATCCAAATCAGGAAAAAACCATTAAGCCATAACAGGAATTGCCTAAAGCCCCTTCATTACATCACTCAGCAAGATTCAACCAAGCTTGGGACTCAAGACAACCTAGAAAGGTACCCCTGCATAGCCCCATGGGAGTCTGACAACCAGTCAGGATACATTTCTTGCCACAGAAACAGGAGGTAAGTTCCTAAGTCCAACAGAGGGTATCAGTCTCTCTCCCTCTCTCAACCATGTGCTCAGTTTGGCCCGGGACCTCAAACCATGTGGTCCTGTTCCACCATTAAACCATCCTTCCAAGCAGTCTCCATGTTTCCAGTGTCTTTCTTCCCACTTGGAACTGAACCCAGATGGACATTTCTTCCAACAGACAGACAGACAGACAGCAATAGCAATAGCACTTAGATTTATATACTACTTTACAATACCTGACAGCCCTCTTTAAGTGGTTTACAGAGTCAGCATATTGCCCCCAATAGATGCTAGGTAGGAGACAGAGGAAGAGAGTTTGGATAGCCACCTCTTAAAATCTTCCAGGGCATATCTGTTAGGTTGAGGGTATTAAGAGCTCAGTATCCCACGATTCTGTCTGTTGTATAAGCAAATAAAGAACTGAACTCTGGCTGAACTGTTCCACATCCTTCTTGGGCTTAGCTTGCCACTGGGCCCGAGAAGGAAGCAGCCAAGCAGGGAAAAGCTTTCCAAATCCATTGCTGGCTTTAGCTACAATTTTATGGATATTTAGTGGTCTGGCAATCAATGTTGCATTTTTTTCTTCTTCTTCAGCTGGGTATTTCCTGTGTTTGTTATACTGTATTCATTTTACTAATGGTGGATACAAAAGGGGATTGGCCCTGTTGACAGGTGACCAGAGTATCTTACCTTAGCATATGGTGCATTTTTGAAACTACCAAGGTGCAATGCGTTAAAATAACACTCTGCTTGGGGAAAAAAACTAGTGGCAAGGTTATTTGTTTCCTTCCCAAACTTACACAGTCATTGCTGACAGACTTTTTTAAAGGTTACAGAAGAACTCGGCTATATACCATAAATGCAGTGAGAAACCAGTTTAAAAACTTTTTCAGAGCATTTTAAGATTACTCGGAGATGGAAGAGTTCAACTATATATCATACACGCAGTGAGAAACCAGTTTAAAAAACTTTCTCAGAGCAAAAAATCATAACATATATCCTGTTATGATCAAAGGAAGCTTCTAATTTGGGTCATAATGCATTCATCTTCTTTCCTTAAGCCACCATCATTTATTTTCATGTGGCTTATGTATATCCTAACTTTGTTGCAAAAAGAATTGCAGCCAGCATGACCTCCTTCTACAGGGGTGGGATTCAACCGATGTTACTACTGGTTTGGTGGCTACGTTTTTTAAAATTTTTACTTGGCAATCCAAACTCTCTTACTCTTTACTTCAGTAAGATTTTATAAATAGCATACAAATATATAGAAGTTTAATTTCTGGTCAGTTAGGCCCTGCTGTTACTTTGGCTTCTTCTTACTGGAAGTTGTTCTTTGATATTAACTCATGATCCAATTCCTTGGCTGCATTTACAGTGCATTTACAACAGATGTCTAAGTTTAAACAAAGCCATTTAGATTAAAGAAAACCTGAAGCAGTAATGCCTACACTAAAGCATAACCTGTGTAGTAATAAATTCACCACTGTCAGAAGATGGCTTTTAAATGAAAACTACACAGCCATTTTATTTTTCTCTCTTACAGTTTCAGGCGGTAGAGGGTTCATGCAGAACCCCCTAATTTCTGATTTATTACCCTCCAAGTCTCTCCAACCAAAGGGAGTGTTCTTTGCCATCATGAAATTCACCAGACTCAGGTTTCACAATGATCCTGCGTGGATCTCTTACTCCAGTAGAAATATGTACTTCAAGTCGACCTCCATTCAGGAATAGAGCATAATACACCTGTAAGAAACCACAAGCATTTCAGCAGAAAGCATTTATTCCTAATTTTATGATTTTTACAATCATTTTCTCCAAGATGACACAGACTCCTTTTCTGGTAATTCAGAAAAGGGCACACAGGGGAAAAAAAATCCCATTACAGTATTAGTTAGATGGCACGCAAGTTTAATAAATTATTGTTATTAAATTTGGAGAACCTGGCTAATTTTAGCCACCAGCAATGATTTGAAGGTATGATGGACTTCTAATCTGTATCATTGTACTGATATCATTAAAAAGGGAAGGGAATATGTGTGTATCATCTGAATACATCACTGAAAACCAGAGTTTGAATGGTACTCTTTCCATAGTTTCTAAAAGTGTTATGAAGATTTCCTTAAACAGCTCTTCTAAGGTGTTCCTTAAATCATACACCAAAGGAGCAGAATGGCACAATTCAAGAAGACCAAGACAAATTTAACCATGCCACCCCAACATGCTCCATCTCACAAGAAAAGTGCAGAGGATGTCCTGGCTATGGTCTCGATCTGCTGCTCAAGCAGGAGCCAAAAGTCCAGGACAAATTCAAGACTGTGGATCTGCTCTACGGGGAAAGTGCAATCCTCTTTGGAACTAGAGAGAGAGACTTTCTCTGGAGTCAGAAGGGATATTCTTACCCACTTCACCTGCTATGTTTAAATCCCCAGCAGTCTCCTAGCACCAAGTCAGTTGCTTCTCTCCTTGTTTAGCTTCCATACATTGCTTCTTGCCTTGCCTTCTGGTGCTTTGGAAAATAGGTTGACCCCCTCTTCTTTGTGGCAGCCCCTCAAATATTGGAACACTGCTATCATGTCACCCCTAGTCCTTCATTCCACTAGATACCCAATTCCCGCAACTGTTCCTGTTTTGCCCCTAGGGTCCAATTGTTTTTGTGGTTGTCTGCACTCTTTCCAGAATCTCCACATCTTTTTTATATTGTGGTGACCAAAACTGGATGTAATATTCCAAGTGTGGTCTTCCCAAAGCATTATAAAATGGTACTAACATTTCACATGATCTTGATTCTATCCTTCTGTTAATGCAGCCTAGGACTATGCTGGCTTTTTTGGCAGCTGCAGCACACTGCTGGCTCATATTTAAGTAAGTGTCCACTAGGACTCCAAAATCCTTCTCACAGTTACTGCTGTTGAGCCACGTTTCATCTAATCTACACCTGTACATTTGGTTTTTCTTGCCTAAGTGTAGAACCTTGCTTTACTCTTCATTGAATTTCATTCATTCCCATAATTATAATTCACCCTTGCTTACTTTCTACAGCTCAGAGAAAGCGATTGGTCAAAGGCAATCAGTTGGCTTCATCCCTTCATTGGCAGCAAGAGTAGTCACAGGGTTTTTTTGGTTTCTAGTTTCATGATTTTTATCACAGCATCAAACTTTCCATTCTCTTCCCTTCCCCTCCTTTTCTAAATATAAACCCCGTATCAATTAAGCTATTAAGCTGCTTAAATGTTATTTAATTAATTTATACCCTGTTTTTCTATCCTGTCAATTAAAATAATTTTAAAATAATACAATAAAGATTAAAATGTTATTTGATTTAAAGCTGTTAGAAGAAGAACTGAATGAATTTTCTTGAGACCGCATTCCATTTTAGGATGTTGTAAACTAAACCTGGAATAATTCAGTACAAAAATCTGAGCATGTACCTGCCAATTATTTACTCATAAGAGTCAAACAATCCCTTTATAATGCCATACCTGCCCTGTTTGTCTGCGTTTCCTTCTTGGAGGTACAGATATTTCATTAGTACCAAAGAGTATGATACCAGATTCATTTTTAGTACTGAAGGACAGGTGAATTTCTGTTCCCACTTCAAGAGAGACTGGAGGCATCTCCACAAAGCCAGGTTTAGGGAAGCTGACTGTGTAGATATTCTATAAGAAAGAAGGAATTGAATAAAAAATGTTTGTAACAGCAGATCATAATAAATGGTGCAACAGTTTACATTTCAAAGTGCTATACAAGCACTTCTCCATCTGTTAAATTATTCAGCATTTGAAAACATTTGTTAGGCTTAGGTTTTTATGTGAAGCTTCTTCCAGTATCCTATTAGTTTTGGTCGTGGATATCTAGGATTGGCAGATGGCTGCCAAAAATGTGCTATACCTTTGAAGTCCTCAGTACAGAGAACTATTAAGTAGTTGGGCATTCCCTTGATGTTCCTCTTCTTAGCTTGTCAATTACTCTCCTCTCCCTCCCCCTTTGCCCAGAACAGGAATCAGGTATGCCACAGGAGTTCAGAAGGAAAGTAAATGCAGAACTAGTGAAAGATGTGACAGGGGAAGGCTTCAGTAAGGAATTTCAAGGCACAAATGGATGGCTAGGTGGCAGCCCTGATAACCAGTATTATAGAAGTTGTCCTATTAACTACCTCACAGAAGAGGACTCAAGGACGGTATGATATCAGATGGTTCCTCTCAAAACTCCTAATAAGTTAATTCCAAACTTTGGATGGTAAAATTCAAAAAATGTATATGGACTGCCATATGGCGATGGTTTGAAGAACCCAACAGAGCTAAGGTAATGGTGGAGGAACCCTTAGATGGCAGAACAACACAGAGGTATATGAGATTGGTCTTATATGCTGGTGAATATGAAAAGTGATTGTCCTTGAGATATCCAAGTCCCTAGTTGCCATATATAGGTAGTCCTTGGTTTATGGCCAAAATTGGGAATTTTGATCACTAAGTGATGTGATTGTTAAGTAAACCATCGCATGACAGGACGTGATATTAATAACATTTTACTATGGTTAAGTGAATATTGTGGTTGTTAAGCAATTCATATGGTCTTCAAGTGAATCATACGATCATTAAGTGAATTCAAAGGTATTCCTCAATTGACTTTGCTTGTTGGAAGCTGGCTGGGAAGGTCATGACTGCAATCAAATGAATGACCATAAAATACTGCAACCATCATAAATGTGAACTAATTGCCAAATGCCCAAATTGCAATCAGATGACTGCAAGGATGATAGAATAGTTACAACCTTGAGAAAGAAGGTAAGTCACTTTTTTTGAAACCATAGTAATTTCAAACCGTCATTAAATGTACAGTTGAAAATGAAGGAATACTTGTAATGAAACTTTGGTTTGATGGAATAGACGCAATGGAAATCTATGTTTAAATTTTACCACTGAAACAATGGTAGCAAACAATGTAACTCAACAGAAATCTGCATTATAACGTAATTGTTTATGTGATTGATTTAATTGATTTCTATGCTATTAATCTTTTATGCTATTTTTGTAAATTATACACACATGGATTTAATTTTCTCCTTCCCCCTTCAAAGTCAAGCTCCTTTACTTGTCACTGGATTATTATTATTATTAGCATTTCAGCTTGTTAACTGAGCTCAACTCATCGATAAACTATTCAAGGCTTGATTTGTGGTTTAACTGTTTTTCACACTGGTAGATATTAAAGTGCTTTATTTCACTTTATTAAATAACTAGTGTTATATGAGTTCGGCTTAGTTTGTCCAATATACTACTGTAGAATATATTTAAGAATTGTCCTTAGCAACTCTGCTTGAAATGTCCATATATATATATTGTCTTAGGTACCTTAGTGCAAGTAGTGTAAAATATAAATAACCCACATATATAATACAATTTGTTGTAGTGGAAATCTCTCATATAATTAATACAATAAATATATAGTAACTTGTGAAAGGAGAAGGAGAAATTTATACAAAAATTTATTGCAAGGTAAGTTTCTCCTTTCTTAATTAGTACCGTGCAAGTTATAACTTAGCTGTTTGCTAATGTAAATTACTAGTTTTAACTTGTTCAAGGAGAACACAGAGAGTTCAAAAACTAACCTGCAATGTGCACCCTCTGGTAATTCCAAGATAGTCAGGACTACTTAAAAGATTATATGGTGTCCGGGAAATTTCAATATCTTTGAGACAGCCTGCATATTTCTTTGTGTTTACTTCTGGTCTGTCAATATAAAGTAAAAATAGAGTTATTTTCAAGAAACATTCCAGGATGTAAAGAATTGTTCTATAAAACCATGTGAATATGATTTTCATACTGGTCCAATTCAAAGAATCAGGTGTTTCCTTAAAGACCAACACATTCATGATAAATAAAATTTCATGGGCTTACGAGCCACTGAACTCATGAATTGCTACTATAATACACATGGACAAAATTCTTTCTACAAAGAATTGCTACTCTTCTAGAATATAATGGCGAAGGATTAAATTAATTCTTGTACAGTGTCTTATGTGATATAAGCATTTAAGGAACACTGTTATTAAATGTATCCCTTGATTATAATGATTTAGGGATTTCTAGTTTTTAAAACAAACTACAAACTGGGCTAAAGAAACAAACATGAGAAATCCCAACCAGAATAATGATAATGACTAAAATACAGGTAGTCCCAAGTAGTCCTCAGGTTATGTCCATTTGTTCAATCACTGTTCAAAGTTACAACAGTGTTGAAAAAATGAACTTACAACCGGTCCTCAAAGTTCTAGCTGTCACAGCAATCCCTTGGTCACATGATCAAATTTGGGTGGTTGGTGACTGGCCCACATTTATGACACCCCCCCACCCCACTGAGTCCTTCATCATCTTCACCTGCCTCCCTTCACTTGTATTGACTGATGCTAGTTGGCCTCAAGCCATTTGTTAAAGGGACTCTACTGACCATGATATGCAGGCCCATGCTTCAGCTTGCTGCTTGGCCACCTTGCTCTGTGTGAGAAGCTTTGGGGAAATGGCTGCCTGCAATCACTACCAATTATCTCAGCCATAAAACAATTACTACCAACCTGCCTTTAATCGAGGACCTGTATACTGCACAAGTCAAAAAGAGGGCTGTGAAAATATTTACAGACCCCTCACATCCTGGACATAAACTGTTTCAACTCCTACCCTCAAAATGACGCTATAGAGCACTGCGCACCAGAACAACTAGACACAAGGATGGTTTTTTCCCAAACGCCATCACTCTGCTAAATAAATAATTCCCTCAACACTGTCCAACTATTTACAAAGTCTGCACTACTATTACTATTAATATTCTCATCATTCCTTATCGCCCATCCCCTCCCACTTGTGACTGTGTGACTGTAACTTTGTTGCTTGTGTCCTTACAATTTATACTGACTGTTTCCTAGTATGAATTGATTGCTTATTGTACCCTATGACTATCATTAAGTGTTGCACCTTATGATTCTTGACGCTTGATGAATGTATCTTTTCTTTTATGTATACCGAGAGTATTTACACCAAGACAAATTCCTTGTGTGTCCAATCACACTTGGCCAATAAAGAATTCTGTTCTATTCTATTCTATTCTATTCTATTCTATTCTATTCTATTCTATTCTATTCTGTTCTGTTCTGTTCTGTTCTGTTCTGTTCTGTTCTGTTCTATTCTATCCTATCCTATCCTATTCCATTCTATTTGGGGGAGGCACTATGGAAATATCCCTGGTTTGTTGCCATTTGGGAAGATTTCCTAGGCAGCAGTGGTGTGCAAATAGTCCTCAACTTACATATCATTGCTGCTTAGGAAATCCTCCCACTAGGCCACAAGCCAGGGACATTTCCATGGGACTTTCCAAAATTACAGCAGCACTGAAAAAAGTGACTTATAACCATTTTTCACAGTTACACCTCTTGCAGCATCCCCGTGGCCATGTGTTCAAAACAGAGATGCTTTGTTCATATTTATGATGGCTGCTATATCCCAGTGTCCTGCGATCATCTTTTATGACTTTCTGACAAGCAAAGTCAATGGGGAACCCAGATTCACTTCACAACTGGCTTACTAACATAACAACTGCGGTGATTCACTGAACAACTGCAGCAAGAAAGATCACTTAACAAACATCTCACTTAACAACAGAAATGTTGTGCTCAATTGTGGTCATACATTGAGGATTACCTGTACTACATGGGGGACTCATGGCCCTGGGCCCTTCCCATTGGGGTGGCAGCACTCACCACTCTCCTGCTTGCAGCAACCCCCGCTGGCATTTCTGCTATCCACTTGCTGGTTCTATGACAATTCACCATGGCCAACTCACCATGGCTAACTCGCCACAGCCAACTTGCCATGGTCACCTTGCTACAAGACAACTCACTGCAGGAGAAGAATTACACTAATACCGAAGAAATGATGTCGTAGAATAATTAAAGAAAGGATGCAAAAGGAGGGACAGAATGAAATGTGAATTGCAATTTTTTTAAAATTTTTTATTTATTTTAAATAATTAAATAGTCTCACAGTGACAATTTACTGTCTGCCATGGGGAGTTGGCCACAGTGAGTTGGCTGTGGTGGGTTATCCTATTCCCAAACTTGTCTAGTGTCTACTTGTGGCTTCTGCCTGTGCTTGCTATGCTCACCCATGGCAATACCACCCATGCGCCCTAATCCCCCAGCCTGCCAGTGGCATCCAAAGGCACTTCCTAGTACCTGTCCCTGGTCCCTGCCCTCCTGCCCATAGCCTACCAACTTGCTAACTTAGGACTCCTACCTCTTCTCACAATATGATCATATGACGTCTTCACTTAATGACTGTAGCTGTTAGGACCATACAGACAATATGGACAATAGCAATAGGGACTGACGAAACTACTAAGCGATGCAGTCATGTGACATTACACTTTAGGATGGGATCCTTTAGCAATGGAAATTACAGTCCCAATTGCTATCATAACCTGAGGATTACCAATAACCAGAGTTAAGTATGATCAGAGTTACATTTATGTTGTTGTGACTCCGGGATTGGAATCTGCTCCATTGGCATATGTGAGCTCGAGCGAAGATGATTTGGCAGTGAAATTTGAGCCTGCATTGCTGAGTGATTCTGAGGGCAGCCAGGATGAGGAAGTGGACTTAGTTATGAGAGACGAACCTGATTTATTGGAGGTGAATTTCCCCGAATCTCCCTCTCTGACTACACAGCAGCTGGGAACAGTTAATCAGGAAAACATGCAAGTGGTTTCAAGTGCGGAGGAGGAGGGGTTTGAGGGATCTTGGCTTGACGTGAGAAATAGACAGAGATTGAGACGTCAATCTCAATTGGGAAAGAAGTGTCAAGCCAGTGATTAATGAGACTGACACGCCCCCTTTAGGGGATAAAAGGAAACATATTGGCTTGAGAAATTTGCCAGAAGCAAAGTGTCTTGTTAGAGTGAAAGTCTTGTGAAGATTCTCTGAGGCATTGTGATTTATAGGCACTTCAGGTTTGCCAAACAGATATCAGATTTACTGCTGAGGACTGGAAAAACTTCAGCAGTTATCTTGGTTGGGGTTTGTTTTTAGTTGCTTATAATTTTGGAACTTCAGAATTGTGACTGCTCACCTGTGGATTCAGGTGAGGCATAACATATGTTCATTCGGTTATACAGTACATACAGCATACTTTGCCTCCCATAATCTAAATATGCCCATGTTTATTTTTCTAATACTAGAATTTCCAGTTAAAGATATTCTAACAATTTACTAGCCTGACATGTGATCACCGTTATTGTGCAATTCTGAAAATATATTGCTACTTTTAATGTTTACATTTGATTTGTGCTATATCACAAATCAAAAATGTAATTTAAAATGCATTCTACTGTGTGTCTTGAAGTCTTGAATAGAAGAATCTAACTTCAGACTTGCAACAACAGCAACACATTGCAATAATCCAAAGACCCTCCACCCCAGGACCAATTAATTCTGACTTTTTATCAATCTTTACCATGTTACCACTCCACTAGCCAGGAAAAATGAATAGATTGGTATCGGCTTTTGTACAGAAGATAGGCTACAGAAGATGGAGGTATCCTGAGATAACTTATACACTTACCAACTTACCATCCAAGTGAAAGATGCTTGTGAAAATAAGAATTTAATATCTGGCATTAGATATGAAACACAATCATTCACAATTCATATATGTACAGAATTGCAGTACACTCTAATTTAACAACTTAAATGTTCAATAAACAGCCCTTTTTAAAATTTTACTTCATTGTTGTTGGTAGGCTTTCTTTTTTTTAATTGCGCTAAAGCCATCTCAGCAAAGCGTAGCATCCATCTTTCAAAAATTGGCAATACCCAGAAGTTTAGATTAAAAAAGAAGGAACTATCTCCATTCTATTCTATTTTACCAACTGAAGTTAATGTAAGAATTGGGTAATTTGCATGCTGTTTATTCTCGTTTCCCTGTGGACACCAGCAGAGCTAGAGAAACAGATCTGGTAATAATAAATACAATTTAATTTAAACTTAGTGTCAAACATTATTCTCCCATGTGAATTTTTCTCTGCTTCTTAAAATCTATTGCATTTTTATAAACAACTTTACTTCCCTCTAGACAAAATATTTCTTGGCTGTATGATGTCCAGATTCAGAAATTTGATTTGAAGTGATTTGATCAAATCCCTCAATGAATCATTGTTCTGAATGAAGCTGTCAAATCCAATTGGGAACTCACAATCAACTCACAAAAATCACATTGGTCTAGAAAATCTACTTGAACCAAATTGAAATGTTGAAATAACTCCAAAATTGATTTTATGGTTCATTTTTAAGCAGAGGCCATGGTATTCCTTAATTACTTATTTAAAGGAACAGAGCATAGTTTACAGACATTGGTAAGAAGAAAATCTCTGTCCTCAGGCTTATCATGTGAACTTAAATTCTAATGTTGGCATACACATGTATAGGGGCCATCTGAATAAAGGAAGTCTTGGAAACAATTTTGAGGTTTTGTTCTGAAGCAATGAAAAAAATGAAGTTAATTAAAAATGCTATACATAGAATAAATAACAGAATTGGAAGGGACCTTGGAGGTCATCCGGTCCAACACCCCTACTCAAGCAGGAGAATCTATTCCAAATATTAGCCTCTACCTAGGATTGAACTCACAGACTCATGATTGTGACTTGAGAGTTCCACCTCTAGACCACCATGATAGACAAGGCTTTAGCTTCTAGAGTCAATGGAAACAAATCTGAATGTTATTACCAGGACTGCGAAACAGAATGTTTAGCTACTAAGGCAGTCTTCTGCAACCCATGAGGCACAGGGAAAAATAACAGGGGAATGAGAATGATCAGCTTTATATCTGCCTTACAACAAGCATACACTCTTGTCTTCTGTTCAACACAAATTGCTGGACTATTTGGATTTTTATCCAGCTCAATCCCAAAGGACATTTCCTTAACCCACACAGAGAAAAAGATATGTTCTTGAAAGAGACATTCCTCTAGGCTTTCAGAAAATATAAGACTTTAGTTCTTCTAGACTGATGATTTCCAGAAGCACTGGACTGAGGCTCACATCAAGGGAATTGCTGTCTCAACCTTCTCAAATACACCTGCTTGAAAAGACCAGGTTAGATAGTGATTTTTTTAAAAAATAAATCTATCCATGTTTTCAAATCCTCACTCCTCCAACTAAGTTGGATCATTAATCTAACCCACACTGAGTTGCAACATGGACTGCTTTTTAAAGATAGTATTATTATTATAACTCATAATAGCTACACCTTTTCCTTTCCTTAGGATCCTGATCTAATTAATTTAAAGGGAATAAGGGGAGGGAAAAAAACCAAATGAAAACAAAACAAACAAGCAAACAAAAAAAGAAATTCAGCACAGCGAGACGTAAACCGCTGTGTGAAGATGATAGCTAAGTGTCTGTTGCTGCGATTGCGCTCAGCATGGGGCAGGCCTCCGTTAAGCACTTAGGGGGGGGGTAGCTTGATATGCTGCAGCAGGATCGGTTGCCGACTGAGCAAGCCCCAGAGCAGCAGCTGGAATAAAGACATACACAAATTGCTTTTGCTTTGCCACTGGCTGCAAGCGGCACTTAACCCATGCAAAGCTTACAGCATGCAAGCATTGATTTAAATGTTATGTCTTTTACCTTGATTTCATACTAGATTTTAAAAAAAACAGAAGAAAAATAAAAAAGGGAGAAGAAAAAAAACAGTTTTGTTATTACTTTTGACATTTTGGGGGGTAACAATACAGCTTTTTAGATAGGTTCAAATATAGTCTTAGGGAGTCGAGACATTTCTTTTAAATAACTTCCCATGTGTCATTGTTTTGTGAGTAGGGAATTACATGCCCAGACAAAGCAAAAGTTCAGGCAGGACTTAGCTAAGCTTAGTTTTTTTTTCTTCTCAACTTGATATAAGCATGGTAAATCTTGGGGCTCTTTTTAGAGTTGCAGCTTCTGATACTATTTTTGCATCTTCAGCTGGAATAGCAATAGGAACAGCACTTAAGACTTATATATCGCTTCATAGGGCTTTACAGCCCTCTCTAATGTGTTTACAGAGTCAGCCTATTGCCCCCAACAAACTATGAAGCAATATATAAGTCATTTTACCCACCTCGGAAGGGTCAAAGGCTGAGTCAACCTTGAGCCTGGTGAGATTCGAACTGCCAAACTGCTGGCAGCAGAAGTAGACTGCAGTACTGCATTCTAACCACTGTGCCACCCAGCTCTGAGGATTTTGCTACAGTGATTCATACCCATATTACCATTCAGGTAGGTTGCAATGCGTTTTACTTAAAATTGTATTTAAAGCTCACTTCAATACTACTTTCAAAATTCAGTAAACCACATGTTAACTAGTATTTGTCTTTGAGAACACTTGTGGTCAGAAACCTGCCCTTGCTATCAATTAGTTTGCAGGTTCAATTAAAAGTGCCATTTATTGACCACTATAGCTTGGCATCAGGGTATGGACAGACCCCTTACTCCAACCAAAATTGGCCAAGGGAGAGATTGTTTCTAGTATTTTATTTTGGAGAGCTAAAGGGAGCTGAGCCCAGAAACTGCTGTTTCTTAGAGGTAGCACCAATCTCTAGAATAGTTTTTCAGCTGAGTTCAGACTGGCCATCCGCCCCATTTCCCCAGTTTCATTCAGAAAAAATGTATTCTGGGGAGCATTGTAATCATACTTGCTTTTCTGGTGTTGTTTTATTGTTATTTAGCTTGTATATTTCTTCCATTGTTTTTATTTATATTGTTTTCACTATCAGGAATAGCTCATTTGTGGTGATGGTGAGAGTGCGAGAGAGAGTGAGCGCAGGAATTTTCTGGCCAAAATACTGGCACGACTTCACCGCTAAGATTAAGGTAGAGTTAAGCTACTGTCAGTGGCTTTCTTCAACACGGATCCCTTTTAAATACTTTTTGGGCTATGGACCATGGCCATGGAACCCCAAGATTTAACTCAAGATTTAAATAATAACATTTCTTCAAGACTTCATGGACTCCGTGTGACAACATTGTGGCTCTCCAGGGGCATGAACCACAAGTTGAGAACCACTGGAGCATGTGATTGGTGTGTGAGGTTGGAGAATAAAGTCAACAGCTATGCTGCCTTTCCCCTAACACATCCCTTTAACTGATAAAGGAGAATATCTGTAGCTCAGGGTTGAAATGAGGGGTAACATCATCATTTTAGTCAGGTACTACTAGCACCGATGATGTTACCTAGTTAGCGTAATGAAACGTCTGCAAGAAAGCAAGGACCCCTCACATCCCTTTGATTCCTATGCCATTTTAACTAATGGAGCAGGAGAGATTCAGTTCTGTGGCTGAGAAGATAAGACTAAGGGGAGATGTAAGAACCACACTGAATAGAAAGCCAAATGAAAGACCTTTAGTCATCTTTTACAGTTAGATTCTCTTAAAGGAACAGATGAAATTAATGGGCTATTTTATCAGCTGGCATCTTGGAAAGCCATGGAGACACTTCATTCCAAGATCTGCAGAGCCAGACAAAATTTTTGGGGAAAAAAGTCACATTTCAAAAATTATTATTGTATATTGCAGAAGTCAGGGGGCTGCATTTGACAGGAAGCTGGTGAAAGGGGGAAGATCTGGGATTTTCAGTCCATTGTTTTCCCTTTCAGATACTTTCTGTTTTTGTTTCATAAAGGTGTGTATTAAGCTGGTTAACACTTATTTTTCTTGATTTTCTGTTGAAAATGGGCAGGAAATCATTTGTTCAACAGATTTTCTGTGGAACTCAAGAGCTTAGACATATGGCCAATTAGAAGCAAATGGAAATAATAAATAACTGCATTGTTAGGTCCATTAAACAACAGAAGGTTATTTGGATTTGCTGCTCTTCATTCCAGATCTCTGTGTACAAGGATAAGAAGATTTTATGTCTATTATGATTAATTTATAAAGATAAAGTGGCTATAACTAATATATCTGGATTTTACAGTATTTGAACCTTTATTTCATTTATTTTTCTAAAAAAACATCCAGAAAGGTTCCATAGTTTATTTATGAACAGTTTAAATATCTAATAAATTCTAATACCTATACATCTTCCTACAGAATCAGAACTGAAAGCCTACAAAATGTGTTTTATACAAATAATTTACAAATAGGCAGGAATTTCAGGTATTGAATTCTGATGTAAATTAATAAAAAAAATCTGTTACAGGCATTATCAAAATACGGTCAAGTTATATAGTATGTCCTTTCTCAACTTCTTGATGCATGATTCCCAGGGAAAAAACATGGTTCAAAATGAGTTAGGTTGAGAAAGAACAGGAATATGTCAGTTTCTTTATACACACAGATGCCTTTTTTGTCAGCACATGTTCTTATTTGTTAAGGTCTATTGTAAGGCTCAATATTTTAGCAACATAAGGAAGCAAAATAAATGAATAGATGCCACTACTGAAAGATGAGCCTGGAAAATCCATCTTTCTCTTAAGTCCTCACTATGTGGGGTGGGTAGGCAGGCTGGAGAGGGAACCAACAATTTAGGAACCTGCATGCTTGTTCAATATTTAAACAAAATATGGGGCCAATCTAAGGTATACATACAATGCAAAGTGTCAACTAAAGACTACAAAGAGGAACTTTATAGGCCTATGCAAGGTACTCTCATTATCTTTAAAACAATGAAGGTCAAATCAGGTCACCCTGGTAAAGCTTATTCTCTACCATGTTAATAACCTCAAAAACAAGTGTTGGTTGTTATGTGGTGTGTGTATGTGCATGTATATATGTGTATGTATGTATGTGTGTGTATTATGTTTGTGTATGGGTATATAAATAAATAAAAAGACGTGTTTGAGATATTATTTTCTCTATTACATAAGCCATTATGGATTATGGAAAACTTAAAATGGACTTTTGATTCATCACTGGGATATATTCAGCAGAATATCAATTATGTAGCTATTAGGCAGTTACAAAAAATCAACAGAAAAACACACTTTTACAGACTTAAGTAGACTCTTATTCCTGTTGTTTGTTTTATTTGAAAGATGCAAAAGTTAGCATGAATGGAGGCATTAACAGGAAAAAGGAAGGGGCAAAAGATCTACATCAGGGGTCTCCAACCTTGGCAACTTTAAGCCTGGCGGACTTCAACTCCCAGAATTCCCTAGTCAGCTTAAAGTCCACCAGGCTTAAAGTTGCCAAGGTTGGAGAGTCTGATCTACATGACTGTCTTTATAGGCCTCTCAAAAACTATCAGCCTCCCTGCTGAAAAGCCTGATCCTTTATGAATAAAAGGAGCCTATGATTCCCTAATTTTAAGCGTGCAGAAGGCAATAGCAAATCACTCCTGTACCAATCTGAAAACTGTACAGATGGATCCTTCTATGTAGTTGCCAGGAATTGAACTACAGCTAGGGAGACCATATCTTATCGTTTTGTAGATTTCTCTAACATACTGGGAAATAAAGTCTTGTTCAATGTAAATTTTTTGCTATTGAATCTTTATAATCAACTGTATTTTAAATCACTTTACCTTAGGTTTCTTCTCAGCGATGGCAATCCACCAAAATAAATGGGCTCATCAGCTTTCAGATTGAGGCCAAAATGCTTTCCTGGAGAAACTGCAGGTATGATTTCTTCGTTGTTAGAATCTATGTCTACAATTGATATATTAGCTGGGGTAACACAAAGAAAAATGTTAATGTGTGGGTGTGTAGCTGGAAATATTTCAAATATCTCTCCTTTCTTTATCCAAATGGTACGTGTGATTTGTACCATTTAACTGCATTTTCAAAATACAGATAATCCCTGACCTGTGACTAGGACTGAAATAATAACTTCTGCTGCTAAATAAAGTGGTTGTTGGGCCTGTGATTTTATGACTTTTTTTTGCCAAAGTTAAGGGAATCAATGCAGTTGTTAAGCAAATAACATGGTCATTAAGTGAATCCAGCTTCTTCCACTGATTTTATTTGTTAGAAGCCAGCTGGGAATGGAAGCGCATCCTTACAAATTCATACCAAGATACAATATAATCCCCCCCTCCCCCCAAAAGACAATATTAAAGTAGAACACTTTGCAAAAATAAAAGCAAACATGCAGGGAAATAAAAATATATGAGAAAAGAAGAAGCAGTGCCTGAAGATTATTTTTAATAATGAAATATACAATTCATAACAATTTTATTTCATCCTTAGAATTCCATTGTGTTTAATGATATGTTCAATTACAAATAAAACATGCAAAAAACTTGTTCCAAAAACTTGTTCCAGGATTATGATGAGTGGAGGCCTTGCATGTACATATTGCATTTCTACACATTCCACCCACTGCTGTTTTCTTAGAAATAAGTGCTCACTCTCTATAGACCATCCAACTCCATTTAATAGCAGGAGATTTGCAATTGAATGCCTCCATACCTTCCTATTTCTGATATGGTGTTCTTTTAAATATTATTTTAATACATTTTTAATGTCACATGATTTGCCATTTCTAGGTAGAACGGGGTGGGTGGTAAATCTATTTAGATTTAAATAATGGCAACGATCTGCTATTTGAACTGATGGATGGAATTTTATTTCTCTCTCCTTCTGTCCCTTGAAAGCTGCTTTAGCAATTTGAGGATTTGAGTTGCAAAAGATTGGCGGGGGGGGGGGGGAGGGGAGGTATGAGAAATGCAAAAATCATAGAATTATATAGTTGGAAGGGATCTTGGATGTCCCCTAGATGAATAATACAGGGGAAATTCCTGCTATTTGACTGCATCACCTTCCTGTAGCCCCCCCAAAATGTATTGAGACATTTCTTTGAAGAAACATGATATATATAAAGTTAGTGCAGATCAGTGAAGACATATGAACATACAGATATGCTTCAGAAAACAATTAGCTTGGCTTAATTTCTCAGAATGTGATTAATTGGAATTGTTCTATGGTTTTATAAAATTCAGTCTCAATACAGAGATAAATATAGGAAGGTTTTAATTTGTTAAAAAACATTCTCCCTGATTCCAGGTCTTAGCAAACAATATTAATAGATGGAAAAGAATCACATTTTTCTTCTGTTAGCAGCATGTGAAAGTCTTCTGCAAACATTCATTCACCATATGGAAATTCTGTTCAGTTCGCTTGAATCCCATATTTTCTCTGAAATATTAGGTGGAATTCAATAGCAAGTATAGTGACAATATACATTTAAGATATCCTTTCTATTGAAAGGAAGCCTTTACTTCCAGCAATACAAGAGTTGATGGCACTTAGCAAAATGAAACTAGTTTGCATTAATGAGCAGAGAGATAACACCAGCAGCGTTTAACTCAGTGCCTTTTAAAGTCATTTTAAGAAATGCAAAATATGAAAGAAATATAAAACTGACTTCTATTCAAAAGAAATAGCGTAGATTTGTTTTATGAAATTTGAAAAAACATTGGGGCACTGCATGAAAAATACATTTTTCACTTGGAATACATTTCTGTGTGTAATTTAGGTAGCTGTGAGG
The DNA here is from genome assembly GCF_049901715.1 of Pseudonaja textilis. NCBI lineage: Eukaryota > Metazoa > Chordata > Lepidosauria > Squamata > Elapidae > Pseudonaja > Pseudonaja textilis. The sequence continues at coordinate 90,809,571 of NC_141990.1, forward strand.
TAGAATTATGCCAAAAAATTAAGCTACCTCATTCAAAACAAAATCATAAGGGACCCATCTGACACTGCAATCAGTCACAACTAACCTGTGCCACCTATAATTGAAAGCAAAACAAGTTGCTAAATCATTTTCTTCTACAACTTTCTAAACCTACAATTTTAGACATTATCTTCTCTATGATTAGGTGGTTAGCCGTGTTGGATAAGATAATCAGGATGTTTCTCTTATCCCTGCAAGAACTCACCTTGTTTCAGAATTCTTGACAAGGTGAATGATTTCCATTTCCCATCATTGTGGCTCCAGTTGCCGACAACTGAAGCTGTTCCTGAGCCTAGATCATAGCTGACTTTAATATGCCCATCGCTCAGTTCTATGCTCATGAAATCCTTCTGTTAGTGAGAAGCATAAATTACAAATGTTGATTTAGCAATTGCATGATAACTCTAAATCCCACTTTTTATCTATCAATCTTAGATGAAGTGACTGTTCCTTCCATTATCTCCAGTCCCCAACCATTTATGCAAGATTTGCTTGCCCCCAATCTCCCCTTTTTAAAAAATTTATATGATTCAAAAAAGAAATTGTCATTTAGATTCATTTAAAGAACCCATTGTGGAAACAGTAGGAAAAATTTCTTCCAATCTGAAAGATAAATACCTCTTTGTACAAGACATCAAATTACTGTTTTTATTGGAAAAAGATAATCTGTGGGCACGTGCACTACACAAGACAAAGAAAGGCACATTTTATAGTTCCAAGTAAGGAAAGGTGGTAATGTAAAAGCGAATTATTGTACTTCAATTACATATTTACACTCCAATATTACTGTATATGAAAGTATGAGGTTCATTTCAAGGAAATATGATAATGAATGATGAACAAAATCAGATGGCAGTGTTCAGTGCCTTGTTAGGTGGGAGCATGCAGATGACCTTGGTTAAGTAGGGTCAACTCTGGAATCCCTCAGCTTCAGATAACAGATAATCAGAGTTGGAAGGGACCTTATAGGTCATCTAGTCCAACCCCCTCCCCAAGCGGGAGACTCTACACCATTTCTGACAAAAAGCAGTCTAATATCTTCTTGAAAGAGATTCCAGAAGAAATTTAGCTGTACAACTGTAGTATTTGTCTATAAAGCTAAAAAAAGAATTACAAGTATATAATGTACCAATTCCTACTTAAAAGAAGCTTGATTTTAGTTATCTATCAATTAAATATTTTTACATTTCATAACCTAAAATGCAGGAATATATATTTTAATACATAAGATTTCAAGCTTTTGAAGCAAAGAGAAAATAAATTGGTTGGAGGGATCAATATTTACAAGTCACCTCATTCTATGCAATGTTCATATACACTAAACATCTTTGCAAATTGAAAACCAGCATAATAAATGTCATATGCAACTCACAATTTAATTTAGTCTTCTTCAAGCCACAAATTTAAATCTTGCTAAAATCTACTAGTCAGTCTGCTATTTGGAGAAGAGGGTATCAGAAAAGCAAAGGAGTACCAGGGAAAAATAAAAACATGAGCAACTAGATCCAGTTTTCACTTTGGTTCACCAATCCCTAACATATCTCCACCCAGATGCATTGCTTCTGGGAAAGACAGCCCTCACTGAAAAAAGAAGAAAAAGTGCCAATCATTCCACTGATAGAAATGTGTGCCACAGTTTGAATATTAAGGGTGCAGGGATATATTGAAATCTATGAATCTGACCCGAAACTGAGTTTCTCATGTAGTATTTGCTGTTAAAAGAAAATAAAACCCCCATCTTTCCTAACAACACCAAAGTCATTGTTAAAATAAGTAGATAAATTCCAGTGAATGTTTATATTACATAATGCCTATCTGTAACTGATAAGGAAGTGCTGACAGCTACTGTATATATTACATTATATTATTTGGCAATGCAACTTAAAATGTTCCACTAGCAATAATAAGAACAATAATATTAATGATCTGTATTATAGTGTTAATATTATACAGGCTGCTGTATTAAGTCCTCATACATTATCTTACTTTATAAACAGTCATAAAACTCACAGTGAAACTCACTGTAAAATTCATCTACAGGGAAACTGGCATATATTTCATTTCTCTTTACAGGAACTTACAGATGCCATAATGTTAACGACACAAGTCTAAGAAGCATAGTTTTACCAAGTCTAGAGTAGCAAGATACATCAGGAGAGCAGTAGAAGAAAATGTCTTGAATTTGAACATGACCATGGAGATATTGGGGTTCCATCTTATGGGACGACTAACGGTAGCATAACCTTCTCCATCAAACTGAACAGTTCCCTCACCATCTGCCACCTGGGGGCTGTGATATGAAGAAAAACACAAAATAATCAAATTTGAAACTGTCAGATATCAGAAGTTTGTAAATCATCTAACAGCTGATTAAAATCATCATTTCAGTTAGAATTATTGAGAAAAATGAGTCTATCTGAATCATTCATTCAAATTGATTGATATAGATTATTTGAATCAAAATTGATGTGATATAACAATCTCATAACAGGTGTATGCAAGTCCCCTGAATCATTTTATCAAGTAATTTTATTCAGTCATCAAATCAAATGTATTTGATCTGATGTACTATATCAGGTTCATGAACCAAAACCTATCAATTTATTGATTTGAAGAAATACAATTTAATTTCATGCATTCAGGGAATCAGATAGCTAAATGAAGTAGAAATGCAAAGCTCTGAATCAAAATTTCACAAAGCTCATATATGGTATGAGTCTTTGATCATATACGTATTATATATGTTACATTTGTATCCATATACTGACATCCACAAGATGATAAATGTGGACATATATGTTATAATATCACACAAATGACATATTTGCAAGATCTGTCATGCTGTCATTAGGTACCTGCATAATTTGCATGATGTAATGATGCAGATACCCCCATTCTAATATCATCCATCATGTATTGACACTGTTTCTGCAGTATCTATTATGCATATAATTGAAGAAATGCCCTTAGACATGTAAAGATTAACTTTGAATGCATATAAATATTTAGTTCCTATATATTTTCAGTCATTCATTTACCGGGTATGTGTATTGGGGAGGGGATGGTGAATATTGTGAGCTATGAAATACAATTTTCATTTTTCAGAGTAGTTGTAATAATCATTGGGCTTTCAAAAGGCTGATCCTTATGCTAAAGAAACCAAATAAGGCCTTTCAAAGTGTTATTTCTATATAAAAAGAAGTACTAATAATAGATTTAGGGGGGAAAAAGTTGTGAGATCTTTAGCTACAAGAAAGAAAGAAAGAAAGAAAGAAAGAAAGAGAGAGAGAGAGAGAGAGAGAGAGAGAGAGAGAAAGAAAGAAAGAAAGGAAGGAAGGAAGGAAGGAAGGAAGGAAGGAAGGAAGGAAAGAAAGAAAGAAAGAAAGAAAGAAAGAAAGAAAGGACTTTAAATTCCTTAAATTCCAGTCACATTGCCCTCTTCTATTAGATATAATTCAGAGAAGTGATAAATGACCTAGTTATTCATTTTCATGGTGATAATGGTCAAAATTATACTATAATCTTCGACAAAAAATAGAATATAATCAATAATTGAAATGGATCATTTAGGCTTAAAAACATGAACATGTTTTTTTAAATAATTACAATAAATAATATTAAGAGGAAAAAAAAACCCTTACCTGACAGCACAGCCTTTACACTCTCCTTCAATGTCTCTGAAATTCCATAGCCCTATTGGTTTGCTGTCTAAATAGGTTTCTCCCATGCATCCTGTGAAAGTAGTGACTCTCACAGCATCAGATTTCTGGAAAGAGAAAGTATGCTGGCTAAGTATTGAATCTTTTATTAATAGACTCTATTACAATTTGTAACAAAAACCGGTATTTGTCCATAGCTTGCCTTTTGAGGTTTGCTCCCACATACTGCCTAATTTTCAACAGAAGTAGAAGTTATTGAGACAAATTGACATGGACAGAGAAAACATGCCTTCTGTGTCACAGCACCTGCCTTCTGGAATGAGGTTGTCCCTGAGATCCAGGCAGCTTCCACTCTGCTGGCATTCCTGAGGACCTCAAAGAGCTGGTTCATCTCTCATCGTATTGAATGGGAGAAAGCTTACAGCAGGACTCGCCCAACTTGGCAATTTTAAGACTTGTGAGATTTCAGCTCCCAGAATTGCTCAGGCAGCATGACTAGCTGAGGAATTCTGGGAGTTGAAGTCCACAAATCTTAAAGTTGCCAAGTTTGGAAACCCTTGGCTTACAGATATAGAAAGCTTACAGAACTGTTGTAACTCGAGGGCTCCCTGTATAAATTTCTAGGGCCATCCATTCACTTACAACCATTATGAACAAATTACAGATAATTGATGCAGAAAAATGGTAATTATAAAGAAATATAAGAGTTTCACTGCAACTCTTGGGTAAAAATATATACATGCATGAGAAGTTTTTGATTCATCAAATAACTAAAGATATTTTTGTTTAAAAAATGAGAACAGCTACCTTAAAATCAGTCAGCAAGAGGATGCTTTAGGGATATTAGGACGAGTCTTAGTTTTCTTTTTTAGATAGCATTTTGATTTTGTAGAATCATAATTATCACAAGTTAGCAATATAAGCACATAAACATAGCAGTTTGAAGAACACTTTGTTGTAATTGCTGAATTGCTGAAAGAGAATTGTTCTCACAGGAAGTTGTCTTTTTCAAAAGCACCTAATTATCTTTTATGTCTCATTTCATCAATATCATTTTACTTCCAGATATTTAGCAATTTGAGACATATAAGCACCTGGTACTTTTCATGAGGAATTATGAATATTAAAAATATTAATATATGAACATCTGGAGAATAGAAACTTGACTTTCAGTCATGGCATGAAAACTGAAAAACTTCCAAATTCATTGTGAATATAGCAAACTTGGCTTACAATCTAATCAACTCACATTGAAAAGAACTTTTAAAAAAGAAAAAGTGAACAAGAGAAGCACGTTCAGAAAAGGACATTTTTTTAATGTTATACCAATCTACTATGTTGGGTTTTTAAAGAGAAGAGTAATATAGTTGTTCCTGTTGGTCACGCATCAGACAGATGTTTAGACTGAATTTGGTATTTCTATCCACATAGAGAATCCTTTCCAAGGTCCTAAGATAGGCAGATGTTGGTTTTATTATTGTTTTTGTTTTATTTCTTCTGCGTTAGCATTAGCTCCTAGCAACTATTTGGAAAGGTCCCTTATCACCTACCCATGATTAACATTAATCTGAACTTTCACGGCCCTAATGGACATTCTTCTTCAAGGCATTACATAAATAAATTAATGGACTAGGGTGGTTGGAATTCTTGCTATGTGTATGATATTTAATAGTTGTTATTGCTAATTAATTCCCCACCTTGTTTACTGTTTTATGTTTTACTTTCATGTATATTTGTTATTTTGTTTTTATGGTGTGAACTTCCCAGAATATTTTGGGGTTGAGGGATCTCTAAGTCGAATAATGAATGAATTAAATATGTAATTAAGAATTCCAAAACCACAGTATAATTTCTGAAGATATTTTCTCACAAATTAATGCATCATTTTAACTCAAATGGTAACACTTATTCAAAGTGTATGCATATATAATATTGAAATACATGAATGAAATTATCTGTGGATTATGTATCTATTTATAGCACTAGGATTATAACGCTAGAATTTAAACTACCGGAAAAGCATCAGTTGAGAAGAAAGAGTTAAAAAAAGATATAGAAAATTAATTTGAGATTGAAGCAGATGCCAATAATAAAAATGATTTAAGAGGAGTGAAGCCAAATTGGATTTAAAAAAGAGTTTAGGATCCAAGCTGGATCTGTCAATTCACCCACCTATCCATCCCAGTGCAAGGTTTATAAAAACCTGTACATGCAATTATAAACAAACTTAATGAATGTATGGAAACAACATTTAAATAAAAAATGGGAAACTGAGGTCTTTGCAAAACTTTATCTTGTCTTTGGGTTAAATAAAAGCTGTAATTCTTTTAATTTATGTTCTAAAGAGTGTTTCAAGCCCAGAATCTGTCTAGCTGGTTTCAGTTTAAATTACAATTTATTTTTAAAATCTGATTGATTAGTTGCAGTCAGAGCTATTTGGAAGATTGGAACAGGTTTTAAAGGCTCATTTTATCATATGGGTGTCTCTGTAGGGTCATGCAAAATGAACTGATTATCCGCAATTTTACTTTAGAATCTATTGCAGGCATGAGTTCAGCTATGTACTTTGCGTAACCCTATCCTATTTGGACAACAGGATAGGATTCTACAATCAAATGTCTGATTTTTACCACTTCTCTTTTTTATAGGAAGGAAGGAAGGAAGGAAATGTTATACTGATATCCTTCAACCAGTCCTTGTTCAGTGAAAATATGACTATATGTATTTCAAAATGTGGTGGTTAAGACACTGTAACAGAGTGAGAAGACCCAAATTTTAGTCCATGGAGAAAAAGGGAGATACCTGGACAGAAATATGCAAAACCTGTTGCCTAGGCAGAGGGATGAAGAATGCTTGAGAAGTCCTGGGGAGGAAAATAATATTCAGAAGCAATGGTTCCCTGATTCACTGGAGTATAAGGAGGAGAGGGGATGTACAATATATTGAAGACTTGCAAGTCTCTATTATTATAGCCTATCTCAAAAAAGTGTAGATCTCTTAACGTAAAATTGATTTTCTGGTCGATGTTGCCCATCCTGTCATGGAAGTTTATACGATCATTTGGGTGCCTTCAATTTTTTCACATGATGTAATCAGCAACTTCAAACTTTGACCACCCAAGAGGATATTGGAGGTGAGAAGGCCCTTTGTATTATAGATGTTTTCAGCAGCTTCCTCCCTCCCTCCCTCCCTCCCTCCCTGTCCTTTCTTTCTATCTCCATTTGTACTGCTTCTGATGCTTGCCTGCTGACTTGACATCGTGTCTAGCGAGTTTCATAGGAATACACATAGGCACATATATTTCACTTGAATAAGACACTGGAAATTGCAGCGGCTGTAGGCATTTCATTGTAAAAGAAGGTTAAATAAAATGATTTCCGGCAAATCGTCTGAAGGTCCAAAGCCATTTTCCAATGGTCAGATACGAATAAAATCAACGAAAAACTCCTGTTTTTTTCATTTTCTAATTAGCCTAGAAGAAGCTACTGATTAGAGTAAATTAGTCACCAAGTCAAATCTTTCCTAGTGCTATAGATAAATGTCATATTGCATATGCAAATTTGATTTTGAATTCTGACTGATGTCAGATATAAATGACATTAGTGTTTAACACTGCTGAATTCCAGTTTCTATCTGTTCTTATATTATGGTTCTGAACAAGGGACTGAGAGAAAAACCTCATTTCCATTAGTAATATAGCCTCAGTCTGAGATTTGGAAGTGGTTCCTATTGTGCTTTAGCAATAGCAAGAGCACTTAGACTTCTGTACCGCTCCATAGTGCTTTACAGCACTTTCTGAGAGGTTTACAGAGTCAGCATGTTGCCCCCAATAATCCGGATCCTCATTTTACTGATCTTGGAAGGATGGAAGTCTGAGTCAACCTTGAGCTGGGTCAGGCAATACTGCATTCTAACCACTACTTCACCACAGCAGAAGTCAAGAATTTAGAAGAAACCGAATGTGCACAGGGTGTGTTTGTGGCAGCGCAACCCCAACAGCAAAGATGCTTTAGGCTCTGATTTTCTATGGGTTAGTATTAATACAGTGTTATTTCATCGTTTCATGATTATATAGCGTTGTAGAATGTGTCAAATTCCAATTAATATTGGAACCATTCTTTGGATCTTTTCAGCTGCAATAAAAGTCCATAAATAACTAATTGTATCTAAAGTGGGAAATGTGCTTTGTATCAAGTGTAATACAGGTCACATGGTTGTATTTGCTGATGGCACATTAAGGAACCTGTCTCTTTTATTGCATCATAGTTAGGCACAATTTTGTGAAAAGCTCAGAAGATTTGAAAGGAATAACAGTTGCTGACACTACTTGGGTACTGCATGAAAATAAGAGTAGGTAATGCAGATCTAAGTGCTGTCATTATTGTGACATTTATTTTATTGGCAATTAATAAGACTGCAGTCTAGAAACCACTTTCTGCACAACTCTCTGAAATCTCACAGAAGACAGTGATTTAAGACTGCTCCCTTTCAAGAAAGTGCTTCAAATAAAACAAATAAAAGTATATATCTGTGATGGCAAACCTATGGCACGTGTGCCAGAGGTGGCACGCAGAGCCATTTGTGTGGGCACACAAGCCCCAGGCAATCTTACCTCATTGCACATGCCTCTGCCTCCCAGCTGATTTTTGGCCCATTTGAGGCCAAAATACCAGAAGTGACGAAGCAGGGCCATTTTTCGGCCTACAAAGGCTGCAGAGGCTTTCCTCGAGCCTCTGGGAGGCTGAAAAAGACCTCAAATGGGCCGAAAATCACCTGGGAGGTTGGCACATGTGCGCGCGTGCTTGCAATTTTTGGCACAAACCCCAAAAGGTTAGCCACCACTGGTATACATTGACCAGTTAAGCAGAGAATCACTCATTACCTTTATTTTCTCAGTTAAACCCCCAACAAATAGCATGGCACTTGCATCCACATCTAAAATTGTGTAACCAGGTGGAGAAATTGCACTGAAAATGCTTGGAATGATGGTGGCTTTGGGACCATCTAATGCCTGTACTAAAATTGTGCCATTTCTTCCAGTCCTATAAGAGAAAAAAACAAGGGGTGAGTTTTGCTACTCATCAACTAATATTCACTTTCATGTAAATACAAGCATTCTCTCCAACCTTTGAAGATATTTACATATGCAAGATGATATTTTGTGAATTTCTGTATTCAAGTTTTAAGTTAGTATGATACACAATGGATTCTGATGGTGTCATGCCCCTGTCGGAATCTGACTCGGAAGGGGAAGCCAAACAGCTGACAGGAAATAGGAGTGTGGCTGTGTTGGCTGTAGAAGAAACTGGGGAAGGGCAAAGTCTGGCTAGGCACAGCAGGGGAGAGGTAGAGCAAGGGAAAGGGAATTCAAAGGAAGACCTAGGCCCATCCCCTCTTCATCCTAGGGCACACAGGGAGGAATGGAGAAGGGAGCAACGTGAGTTGCATGGCTTACGGAGGGGGAAGGGCACTGATTCCCTTCATTAGCTGCAGCTGGGAACACAGTGTATAAAAGAGGAAACTGTGCACAGCAAGCTGTTGGGAGCAAACATGAATTTATCTGGTATCATCATGGCTTATCTGTGTTCCTGGCATCTTTCCAACTGTGTGAGTTTTGCTGTGCTTTCAAGTCTGAAATTCCTTCTCCTGCCCTGTCACATTAATTACTTCAGCTTGGTTTGTTTGGATTTTTATTTATAGTTTGAATGTACCTTGTTTTGGACTGAATTTTCTACAGTTAAAGGATGTTCCTGGGAGAGTTTTTCTCCAGCCGAAGGTAACCTAGACATTGGGGGCAAAGTTGGAGATAATAAAGGGACTCATTGCTTATTTGACTGTGTTGCTTTTGTGCCATGCCCCGAGTCATCACAGATGGTTAGGGCAAGACTTTATGTGACGAGTAAGCCAACAGAATGGATTCCTACTGACTAGGTTGAAGCATAGGTGCCTGATAACATGTAATCCCTGTGGCAAGAAGTTATGAGATGAAGCCAATTTATTATTTTAATCTGAGAAGAAAATTTTCCACTATGGAAACAGAATTCTGTGGGCTATAATTTCAATCCACCACATCTGTTGCCTGAAAGTCCACACCACACCAATGGAGAGGACCATTTCTTAGTTATTTAGCTTCTACAGTTTGCGGAGATTTTCATCTCTAAATCTAAAATGCAGCTCATTTATTTTTAAAAGATAAAGGTCACAATTACTTTATTTGGAGCAGATGCCACCTCAGAAAATAAAAGATACTGGAAAATAACAAACATCAATTTATTCTATAGACTCCAATGAGTTTATGTCAAAAATACTTTACATTTTACTAAACAGACATATTCATCTTTTTTTCTTTCTTAGCACTTCTTCACCTCCACTCCCTCCCTTTTGAATCTGAAGCACTTCAGACTTCCAAGGCTCAACTCTCCATTTGTTTATTCCTTTGTCTGTTCTTTTCATGTCAGACATGCTTTTGCACTCTGAATAAGTTCAATGGATTTATTATGGCAGTGTAGCAAGCCAGATCGTGAATGGCACTTCAACAGATCGAGACAAAAGTACTTCAGTTTTGAGTTTCCAACAGAACAAGACCATTCCATTGGAATAGAATAGAATAGAAAAGAATAGAATAGAATAGAATAGAATAGAATAGAATAGAATAGAATAGAATAGAATAGAAAATAGACTAGACTAGACTAGACTAGACTAGACTAGACTAGAATTCTTTATTGGCCAAGTGTGATTGGACACACAATTTGTCTTGGTGCAAATGCTCTCAGTGTACATAAAAGAAAAGATACATTCATCAAGAATCATAAGGTACAACACTTAATAATAGTCTTAGGGTACAATAAGCAATCAAATCATACTAGGAAACAGTCAATATAAATCATAAGGACATAAGCGACAAAGTTACAGTAATACAATCACAAGTGGGGGAGGAGATGGGTGATAAAGAGTGATGAGAAGATTAATAGTAATAGTAGTGCAGACTTTGTAAATAGTTGGACAGTGTTGAGGGAATTATTTGTTTAGCAGGGTGATGGCATTTGGGAAAAATTGTCCTTGTGTCTAGTTGTTCTGGTGTGCAATGCTCTATTGTGTCATTTTGAGGGTAGGAGTTGAAGCAGTTTATATCCGGGATGTGAGGAGTCTGTAAATATTTTCACAGTGATAGTGATAATCATATAACAAGTCAAGTGACATAGTTTAATATGATAGATATAGATTAATATGATAGACATAGAACATGTCAAATGACATAGTTTAATCAGCATGCAGATCAAAACACATATTTGAAAGGGCTCAAACTCCAGTCAAAGGGATTAGGATTCAAAGCCTAATCTCAAAGATGACTTGAAAGCTGCATTTTTTTTCTGATATGGTCTCAAGGCTCCTATAAAAGTTAGTAATGCAAAGAGCTGATCCCTTGGAAAAGGCTGTGAGTCTTCTGTCTTAGTCTCTTGCCTGAGACTACCATTCCAAAATTGCTGGTATTCATAGAGCTACCTGCCATGATTTTGCTCTAAAGCTACAGCAAAATGTAGGGTCTTTAACAAAATCTGATGAGAATGGTAGATGGAAAAACTTGAAATGATCTGAAGACAGATCCTTCAGAAGATTTCAGCTTAGGGATTGCTCCTACAACCCGTTACTCCGATGTTGCTATTCCTAGGTCCATTTCCTAATGAGTAGGAGAAACACATCATCCCAATTTGTTTTATTCACAAAGTACTTTTGTCACAGCCACATTGGCAAAATGATAGGTAAGTAAGACAGGTCACTGCTTTATGCATTTGGACAATAATATGCCACTAACGAAAGGTATACGTATTCTGATGTCTAAAAGCTCAATAGGACTTTTAAAATATTTCTTGTATTTAATAGATTTATACTTTGCTTTTCCACTCGTACAATTTTTTTAAAAAACAAAAAAAAACAGTGCATACAAAAATAAATAAATTAAAAGCTAATACAACATTCTCAATATTGCAAAAGCACTAGTAGAATCTTCTCTGCTTATTAAGGCTATACTTCATCCTACTCTCTGAGGGCAGGATCCTTGAAGACAAAAGGGAGAAAGACAAAAGGGAGAAAGACAAAAGGGAGAAAGGTATCACAAAAGACATCTCACCTGGAGTCTTCTTTTCCTTCCCACATGGTCATAACTATTGACTGCACTCTGAGAAGGATCCTTGAAATTGATTTGTTTTCAAATTTTATATTTGATTGTGCATTACATTGTATCAGATTCTAAAAGAAGAATAGGATGCATTCCAGAAGAACTACTTTCAAAAGAATTTACGTGAGTGTGATGCCATTTTGAAAATGTTCTCTTTTTACTAGGCTCCCTTGGGATCTGGAGCATGGAATCACCATTTGAGAGTGATACAATTAGTATGGAAGAACTTAAAAACTTGCCTTGATGCTTCAATTCTGTACCAAACTCCATCATCAATTGTGAGATCCGGATAGTCTGCACGCCCAACACCAGATCCCACATCCCATAAGAAATCCACTTTTCCTTTACGCATTTCTATGGCCAAGAAATCAGTCTAGAATGAGGAAAGGATATGTTAAACAAAATGAACATAGCATAATAATAGTGTTTACTACCTCTAAGGCAATCTGGTAAAAATAATACAAAGTGTTATTTAGTAAAATAGTAAAAATGAAGCAATTAAGTGCAATGAATAGTTATATACTACCACGAAGGTAATTAAGAATCTTAATGTAATTTTTTCTGAAAATCTTTCTTTATCATGTTCTATGTGTAATATTTATGAATTGAAACATTACCTTTCCCATTAGTACTGGTTGTCAATTACTGTCTTGCATAATCCATAATTTCCTGTATAATTTACATATTTAAAAATGCTTAAATCTTTTTTTTTTAAATATAGGTAACAGAAAGAGGAAACATTATAGAAACAGGAAATTCAATAACATCCCGTTCTCTTTATCATAACTTCATACTTTTGCATAATGATATCTGCTGCCCAGGGATACCTCACATACATTTTATTTTTAATTTATTTTACTGATTTTACAATACTATATAATATGAATGTGGGTTTTTTTTGGCTGAAACTTCTTTTTGAATCAGTTTTGCAGGTTATTGTTTCTCTTGGGCTTTAGAAACAAATGAAAACTATTTAATTTTTTTTTGACCCAGTTTTTATAAAGTTAATTAATCCATCAGTTGTATTATTTCCTTAAAAGTTTACAAATTACATTCTCTACTAGAAGTTCTTTTGATCTTCTTCCCTGTGAATTTAGTTCCTTTGGAGTATCTCTCCATTTTGATGGGGCTCCTCCTAACAAATGTCTTATTCTCTTCTACCCCAGCTTCCTCTTTCAAATTATTTTCATTTTTGCCACCTGATGAGAGTGCTAGAAACACCAGCATTTTTAAACATTATTTATCACTATTGTGGTAAAACAAAAATGGTCCAGATCCTATCCGTATCAAATTTATAATTGGTCATTCACTCCAAGGAAGGCACCCCCATATTAGATTAACTGAGCCTAGTTAAGGGTTCAGCAGTAGGAATACTACTAATTAGTTTCCTACACAAGCAATGACAGAGCCCTAATTTGAGCCAAGGGGTTTTTTTTTTTTTTCATATAAATTTTATTGAATTTACAATTAAAAAAATAACATAACAACATTACATAAGAAACAGAGAGAGAAAAAGAAGAAAGAAAGAAGAGAAAGAGAGAGGAAAAAGGAAAAAAACGCTCGGTCTTGCGATCGAAAAAGGAGAAGAAGAAGTATAAAAGAGAGAAAAACAAAAACAAAAAAACAGAGACGGAAGAAAAAGAAAAAATACGTTAAAACCAGACAAATATTCTTTTTGACAGTCTACAAGATCCAATTCTCCTACCTTACTTTAAATATACACATCTTATCGCTATTTATGGATATTTATGCTTATTTATGCTCATTAAACAGTTTATCTCTGATATAACCAATTATACCATGCATTCCAATTATTATCAAATGCTGAAGACTCTTTATTTTTAAGAGCTATGGTTAAATTGTCCATTTCTGCGCAGTCACATATTTTCTGAATGACCAATTGATCTGTAGGTAAACGGGATGATTTCAGCACTGGGCAAATGCTAATCTGGCCGCAGTTAGAATATGAATTATTATGTATTTCGTCTTTTTAGGAAAATGTTTATCAGAGATCCCTAGTAGGAAGAACTCTGGTTTGTATTCAATTTGATCTTTGGTTATCTCCTCCAGCCATTTTCTAATTTTTGCCAGTATTTCTGGGCTTCTTTACAGGTCCACCACATATGAAAGTAGGTTCCCTCTATGTTTTTACATTTCCAACATTTTGGACTAGAGTTTGGGTTCATTTTCGCTAACCTCGAAGGGGTAAGTGCCATCTATATAACATTTTATACATATTTTCTTTGTATGCCGCAGATTTCGTAATCTTAATGATTCTATTCCAGATCTTTTCCCATTCTGTTAATGTAATGCTTCTTCCAATATTCCTACTCCACATTATCATGTTCCCTTTCACTATCTCTTGCTCTAATTCTACCTCCAATAAATATTTATAAAATTTAGAAATATTCTTTTTATTTGATCCTAATAAGATTTTATCTAAGTGTTGTAATTTGCTATAAATTCCAAACTCTTTGATATCTTGTTTGTATCTACTATGGATTTGTATATATAACCACTGATCAATTTTAAATCCCTGTTCCTGTAAGTCCTGTCGAGTTCTTAGTTTCCTAAAGGATCTAATAAATCTTTATATTTAGTCATTTTTGTTATATCCAAATTGTTGGGATGAACCATTGCCTCCATTGTTGAAAGCCAAATCGAATTTTTAAATAATGTTTTTTACATATTTTTTTCCAATTAGTTAATAGTGAATCTCTAATAAGATGTCTATGAAAGTACGCCTGTTTAGTTTTCCCCACATCCCATAGAAATGCGTGCCATCCTCTCTGAAGGTCGTGCCCTTCCAAGGCTAGAGTTCTTTTATTCCGTAAATTGACCCAGTCTTTTAACCATAGTAAGTTGGCTGCCCAATAATATAATTCCCAGTTTGGAAGCGCTAGCCCACCTCTACTTTTTGCATCTTGTAAGGCCTTAATACTGATTCTAGCTTTTTTCCCTGAGCCAAGGGGTTTTGATAACAACAATACTTGCTTTTGCTGTCCCTTGGGAAAATGCAGACTTGATGATATGAGACGGTGACTTATGGGAAATGGCAACAGTAATGATAGGTAGCTCTACGAACATCAGATGATGCACCAGCTATATTACCAGAATTAATACCAATATACAATCAGATAGTAACAATTTTTGAAAGAAAAACTAATGTGGACTTACGTATCTGTTACTTCCAAGATAAAAAAGTAGATTATCAGGAACAGTTGTCTTTACATTTAGAATAACGGTGTTGTACAATCCTTTTTTAATTTCTGGTCTGTATGTTCGAATACAGTTTCCTCCTGAAGCTACAGATACTTTAATCTTCAATTGGCAATTAAAGGCAAAAGAAAAACAAAGATCAATTTTTAATATTTTCAGTTCCACTCATGAAATAAATTGACATGAATTTTCTAGAGATCTGGCTTTAGAATATAAACTACTGGCAATTTTGTGTAGTAATCTCTATGGACATCACAATCCATACCAGAATACACCAGAATATCTGACAATGTACCAAGTCCTGTTTTGACAACTCAATTTCTGAACAATTCTGAAGAAACTGCCTAATGAAGTCAAATGACCTACTATATTTGAAACTTGTACATACACGATATTATTTTAAATATTTTTCCGTATTGTTTTGGGTTCTGCATTATGAAAGTCTTTTGTATATTGTGCTTTTACTGTCAACTGTTGCTAGATGTGTCCCATAGGATCTTTTAATTTTTAAAACTAATTATCTAAAAGTCACTAAGAGTTCACTTAGTGCTTACTGTAATATTATTATCATTATTTTTAAAACCAATGGCATTTCTGTGGGTATGTCAAAAAAATAAGACTCAGTAAAGACCCAGTCAATTTACTTTATTGAATTTACAGAATTACTTTCCAAAAGCAAACAAGGAAGTTGACCATTTCATTTGATTACTGAATGTTATTATCTGAAACTCTGAAAGAACATCACGCTAAACAGGCAAATGTACACAATATTGGTATGGATTTCATAATTTGAAAATAAGGTAATTCTAGGGTTATAAAAGAGATGTATTAATAATTCTGATGAAAGGTTGTGCAAATATATGCAAAAATTGTAATATTACTACTTTGCAGCAGTGAAAGTATCTGCATATCCCAGTGATGCTATGCTATACTGTTGGGACTTTAACTTCCAGAAGATTCATCTATGATGGACAAGTAATAGACAAAGGAACAGACTAAATACTGTATGATCCCTCAGAGAAGAAAATGGCAACCCACTTCAGTATTTCACCAAAGGAACATTCATAACCAGGGCAATGTTACAAAGGACTGCCAGGACTATGAAATAGTGAATGTGGCCAGAGCAACTATGTCAAAACTGAACATCGGTTCAAGTATGAATTCAAGACAAAAGCAAGAAGAGGCAAGGAGTCATATAAAATTAGCAAATGTAAATATATGAAGAATATAATTTGAAAGGAGAAACAAGATATTTATTTAAGAAAATTGGAGAAGGCAAGTGAAGCTTTCATACAAAAACAAACATAATAAGATGTAAAGATATTGAAGATCTGGGAGAACAGCACAAAGTTACGGAAGAATAAATTACTGCTAAGCAAGGTTTCATCCCTGTACTAGAGCTAGCCAAACATTTTGAAAAGTAACATTAAATGGGCTCTAGAAAATCACTTGCAGTTAGTTTATAATCAGGTAAGACAAATATCCTAGAGCCAAGAAACTGGAGGAGACCCATTTATATTCCAATAGCCAATATACTGTATATAAATTTTGCAGTCCAGACTTATATGCTAACTAAGAACTGTCAGATATTAAAGCAAGATTCAGAAGAGGTGTGGGCATCTGAGTTCACAGTGCTAACACTGAATGTATAATGGCAAAATTCTAGACAATTTCTAAAAAGATGTCTGTTTTTCCTTTATTAATCATACAAAGACTTTTGATAGTGGATCACAAGAAATAGCAGATACTTTTCAAATATGAACATACTAGACCACCTCATCTGTCCATTGAAGAATTTATATAACAACTGCAAGTGATAATGTTAATAGGACACAGAACAATTAAATATATGTCAAATATATAATGAAAATATTTCACTAGAAGAAATACAGGTTAGAATCAATGCAGCTGGGAGAAACATAAAAACCTCAGCTATGTTGATGATACCACAGTGATAACCAGGAGATTTTTAAAAAAATGTCTTGTTGAATTTAAAAGAAGAGAAGCAAAAGCTAGTCTGCAGATTGTTCCATACAAATAACAAAAAAAATCAAAAATCAAAACAATACCAAAACAAAACCTCATGCAGAACAATTAAGATTACATCAACAGAGAATGCCAATTCAATGCACCCAAGCATAGAAGAAGGTAAAGTAATAGTAAAAAAAAAAACCCTTTATTTTCATAGGCTCAAAAATTTACAGTGATAGTGATCATAATAAAGAATGGAATAAAGAAATATCTGCTACTTGGATGAGAGGTGTAGATAAAATATTAAGATGCAAAGATAGTACAAGAAATGCTCATATTATAAAAGCAATAGTTTCCCTGTTTTAACAAATGGCTGAGAAAGTTGGATCCTAAAAAATGCTGAATGAAGAAAAGTTAATGCCTTTGATATATGGAGCTGGAGAAAACCGTTAAGGATTCTTTGGGTTGCAAAGACAACAAATTATTCAGTGCTATGGGAAGTAAAATCAGACTTCTTATTGGAAACATTAATAATGATGCTAAAGCTTAAATATTTCAGACACATAATACAAAGGAGAGTGTTGTTGGAAAAGATCTTAAAGCCTGGAAAAACATCCTAATGTAATAGAAAAAAAGGAGCCTTAGAGAAGACAAGATTATATACTACTATTAATGACACTAGCAGGAACATAGAAGAACTCAGAAAAGCATTGCTAAACAATCTTGGAATATTACAGCCATTGGATCACAAAGAGTGATCACTCTTTGATTGAATACTCATGTTTCCATGAACAGAGCTAGTTTATACAGGTAGTCCTCAACTTAGGATCACAATTGAGCCCAACATTTATGTTGTTAAGTGAGACATTTGTTAAGTGAGTTTTGCATCATTTTACAACCTTCCTTGCCTCACTTATTGAGTGAATCACTGCAGTTGATAAATCAGTCACCTAGTTGTTAAGTGAATCTGGCTTCCCCATTGACTTTCTTGTGAGGAGATTGCAAAAAGTGATCACATGTCCTTGGGACACAGCAACGGTCATAAATATGAAACATTTGCCAAGCACCTGAATTCTGATCCCATGATCATGGGGATGTTGCAAAGGCTGCTACTGTAAAAAAAGGTCATAAGTCACTTTTTTCAGTGCTGCTGTAACTTTGAATGGTCACTAAACAGATTGTTGTAAGTCAAGGATGACCTGTAATTTTGGCTCCTCCTACATTCCCTACTCCTGCACAATCAGCAGCTCCATCTTGTGTTTTACAGTACAACCTTTTCTGGAACAGAATCTTCTACTTATCATCATTCATGTTTTGGTCATCTCTTGATTGGGCTACTCTCATATATCGTACTTGGGGTTGCCCCTGAAGACGACTCAGAGGCTTCTGTTGGTCCAAAATACAGCACTTCAGACAGTAACAGATATAGATAAAACAACAACAACTACTACTACTACTACTACTACTACTACTACTACTACTACTACTATGAGAACTGCACTTGTAACTAGTTTGTTTTAAGGAGTAATCCAGGATTCTGTTTAAGAGTTTTAATTTTTTTTAGGGATCAGGGCCTGGATATCTTTGGTATTGCCTTCTACTAGTGCAGGGATGTCAAACTCACATCATCACAGCATCGTCATATGATGCATCTGGACTCCTCCCCCCCTTTGCTAAACCGGGCGCAGGCATGGTCAGCACATGACGCATCCAGCCCAGAGGGCCGTGTGTTTGACAGCCCTGTCCTAGTGGTTTCTACCTGTTCATTATTTTTGAGAAGAAAAGATTCTCTATGGGCCTTTAACGATTGCCATCTGCAGGGACCCTGGAGAAGGACTTTTCAGCGCTTTCTCTGGACAATGCACCCCCTCTCTGAATTTCTCTACAAATTAGATCCTACATCCTTGACTTTCATAAAGCTAGAAAGACCTGGGTTTTCCAGTGTATCTTGAAGGTCTAATATGCTTCTTTTGACCCTTCTTAAAGTAGAACATCTATATGTTAACATTGTCTGCAATTATTTTGGATTGTGCAGGAATGCGTGTCTATTTTAACACAATTACTGCAATGAATGATAAGATGGTCTCCGAATATCTTTCACAATCTATTATCACTGAAACAGTTTATAGCCATAGTAAGTAAACAAATAAATCAAATAATCAAAGAAGCCAATTAAAATGTTAGTAGTTGTTCAATGTAAAGATCATATTAGCAAATATGACAACATGCAAACTAAAATGTATCTCACCAGATTTATTTTGCAGCAAGAATAGTAATTATGTGAGAAGAAATAACTGTTACCTATGATAGTTTATATTCATTATTTGTTTTAGGGGTAGAAGGAAGCAGTAGATACCAAATATTCAGACCAGAACAGTAAAGCAAAAAACACAAAATAAAACCAAAATAACCCTCAAAGAAATACCCTACACTTAAATGTATAAGCTTAGAAGGTTAGTTACCTGCATTAAAAAATAGCCCCAAAAGATTTATATGTTTAAAAATCTTTGAATGGTACAAATATCACTGAGACAGAATCGCTATTAAAAAACGATCAATGTGGATTTTTTTTTTATCTCACCCATAAAAATATAGAGATGTCTACTCCAAGGCATGAATAATGTTAAGAATGTAACTTTAAAATCTATAGATAGAAATTATTGTGGAGCCAAATGATTGCCTCTATTTTATATGAAGGGCCGTCCATCAAGTAAATATGCTGTTTTCTCATTATTATGACACATACTTTCCTTTTTATATTTTTCCTGGAGCAACATAAAAGCTTTGACTTGAACATATTCATCTTCAGAAATCCTTTTTTAGGCTCTTGTAGGTCAGAGGGCAAATAGACTTAGAATTACCAGTTAAAATGTGTTTCAAATGTAATTGCATCTTGAAGACAAACTTGGGACTCAATAATAAAACTAGAAAGTGATGTTCTGAACCCACGTACATAATGAGGGAAAAAAATGGGACAGCAATTTCCTAATATTCTTGGTTAGTCTGCATGATGTTGTCAATTTTACTTTCCAAGCAGCATTGCTGCATGATTACCAACTGTACACATTCAGAATATAGTAGGGACTGTACTGGGTGGAAATGATTCATTAAATATTTGATCAGTTAGTTTCTGTTCAAATATTAATATTATATATATATATATATATATATATATATATATATATATATATATATATATATGAAATTATAATTTATCAATACACATTAATGCCAATTATTGAGATGAGGATGAAATCATACTGTTACTGTTGCCTCTTCAAGCTCTTACTTTAAGATCAATATTTGGTGAGAATATTGATTTGAAAATCTGAGATGAAACGATATGGATATTTTTGGACAACCTTGGGATTTTTAACTTATTTTGACTGAGTAAAAAGGTTTTTCCCGTAGGCAGCAATTATGTAGCCTGTACAGGCCCAGTTTCACCATTTACTTGGAGGAGGAAGACTACACTAAGAAGCGGGGAAAAGAAATGTGCCAGGTATAATCTGACAAACCAACTTTTCCTGTACTCCCCAGTAATACAGTTCGTTTCTTCGAAGTCTTTATTTTTTCAAAGAAATAAACTAAGTTCTTACAGAATTGGCTTGCTTCCTAGCTTGATTTATCAGGTCCTTAATGTGAGAAATGTTCTTCCCCAGATTATCTTGAAGTTGTTTGATTGGTTTCAATTTATCCATCAACCGATCTGCTTCTTTACCCAGATTTTTAACAGTGTCATCTGCATCAGCAACTTTATGTGAAAAAACAAAACAAAAACAGAGCAGATTAAATTTTGGATGCAAGCGCTATTAATAAAAACTGAGAGCACTCTGGGGCAGTGATTTATAAATCAAAAATGAACTCTTCCCTTGATTCTCTCCTCTCAAAAATTTGCATCATGGGTAATTTGTTAAAACATGTCATTATACCTGAAATAGAAAACTGTAGGTTAATTTTGCACTCTGGCCAATGGTACAAAACATTTTCTTACTTCATATGGCCACGTGGATTTTATTATTAAGGAAGCTACCTGATCTGGATGGATCCTTGGAAAATGATGGTTTAAATTAGCCATGATACAAATTTTAAAATAAGAATGTCAGGAGTGAAAAGAAAGATGTTACATTCATTTCTAAATTCATGAACTATGTTTAAAACTGGGGTTGCTATGCTCAAAGCAATCTGCAGTGATCATATTAAAGATGGCAAATCATTGTCATTTTAATTTGAATTTTATAACTTGCTTTAAAGGCAAAATAGCAAAGCAGCAAGAGTTAGAAAAGTGCTCCGGGGAGCAAAGGTTTCAGGGCTTACATTCTTGCATTGCGGAACTGTTTTGAATTAAAAAATAACTTATTTGCCAATTAATATATGAAGTGTTTCATATCTCAAACATACCCTAAATTTGCAAAATTTGAATAAACATGACAACAGGAACTTCAGAGCATGGATCAGCATGAATAAAACAAAATAATATAATGTCCATAGATGGTTTCATATATCATATGTACAATGGGCCCCACGTGTAGATTTGGTACTGTAGCAGATTAATATCTCTGCATATCCTAAAAAAAATAATAATGCAAGATTCCAAACCTTACTAAAAACTGTTCTCATAGATCTCTACCTGCATTTGTCTGAAACCATCTTCAGGGCATGGTAATCTAGAAAAAGGAACAATACATGGGTGGACCTGGCAATCTTGGCAATATGTATAATCCCAATCATCTACTGTATATGAGGCAGTTAGGGTTTCTGGTTTGTTAGATTAAAAAAATCTAGTTGGCTTTGGAAGGTCACAAACAACCCATAGTGCCTTCTTCTATGGAGTCTCATCGATCTCTGGTATTCCTGTTTGCTTTTTCATGGAAAGATGCATAATAGTGAGTACACTAATTATGTATTTGAATATGAAACATCTTCGATAGTCCATCCTGAGTCTACTGCTTAATAATTAGAAAGCTCTAAGCTCCAACAAAATGCAGCAAAATGTTTGTATGTGCATGGGAATATACTGAATTCACTCTACTCAAATTTTTTCTTCTTCTGTTGAGTGTTTTAGATGACTATTCAGACTGAAAGTATTATGTTTAATTAATTAAAAATTGATAGCTAGTGACAATGATTGCTGTGGTATTCAGTGTGAATGTGGAGCACTTACACTGAAGAACCCCTGTTTTTGTTATCTGAATGCCTGGACATTCATCCTCAAGATGCAAGAGAAAACTAGTGAATAATGACAAATGTAACAAGTTTTCAACACATTGGAAAGTGTACAGATTGATTGATCTGCATGTTAGAATATGTAGATCTTTCCTTTGTTTATTTGTTGAGCTTTTGAATGGAAACATTTCTTAATTTTTAAAATGTGTTTGATAGATATATATGACTATCTAATAACAGAGCTAGGTTTCATTCCTTTTTCATAGCAAAGCTGCTTGGATAAGTTAGTATAAGTCTGGAACACAACAGCTATTATTAGACAACGCCTAACATAGTAACCATGCAAATATATTTTTAAAAAGAATAAAGTGCATGAAGTTAAAACCTTATACGTACTGATTCCTGTAGGCAAGTTTTGAAGCATTTTTTGAAAAGGAAAAGAAAGAATTTTTAAGTAAATTAAAAATAAATCAACAGCAATATAAAACAAATTGGTGACTGAACAAAAAAAAATTGGAAGTGGGCACAGTTTTCCTGGCTGAATTATGCTGATTTGAAGTAAGTGGGATATTTTCTTTTAGGACTTTTAGAACATGGTAACTAGCTGATCTATAGATAATTAAAACTTGGTTAATGAATATAAAGGCCGTAAGAATGTTTTTTATTTGATATTACCATGAATCGGTGAAGATGTAATATTTCCTCATCTCATAATTATGTTGCTCTTCCTGTCTTCTCCACCTTTTGGGGGGCGTTATGCATATCCCTATTTCTCTGGCTTAAAGTTTTTCTTTCTCATGTTGGTACGATTTCAGGCTCCATTTTAAAACTAACTATGGGGTAAAGATAGAATGTTAATGGAAGCTCGTGCAGAAAGAAGAATGAAGGGGACATTTAAGTGAGAAATGGGAGAAGTAAGAGTAAAGGATCAAGACAGTTTGCAAGAAAATCCTGATCTCTTTACTCCAGTTAAAATTGAAATGGCAAGTACAGCTCAGGAAAATGCACATCTTCAAACATGATTAGAAATAAGCAAAATGGCAGGGATGAACAGACTCTAGTCATTCAAGATCTATTTGACATTTTACTTCCCCCACTCCCCCAAATCCTCTAAATGGAGTGAGACACCAAATAATGGTTCAAGCAGAGATGGACACTTCTGAAAATGTGTTCAGCCCAGAAACTCAAGCAGACTAAAGCTCAAAAGTCTTTTAGCACCACAATCACCAAGTGTTGTTTTTCTTTTCTAATTAAGACTTACTGGTATTGCTAGACTTCTGGGAATCTGAAGCCCCTGTCAGTCTGGTCAAATGACTCTAAATTGGATTGTGTCCATGCTGGCTGTATGCCAACAGTTAAATTTAGCTGAACTGTAATAGCAAACTATCTTCAGGAACACCATTCCTGACTTTTGCTAGAAGATATTTCTAATTCACAGCAATAAAAATCTTCAAATAATAAATAATAAAATTGCTCTCTATTCAAAAAAGAAAGAATAGATTTGTGGAGATATAACAGTGCAATTTTGGGGGGACATTTGTTATTATAAAGATTCAACAATTCAAAGCCCATTTTCCTCTAGTCTTATGGAAACTACTGATACAGCGATGTCTATGCTGGCTTGGGCATGTCATGAGGATGGCTGATGGTCGGATTCCGAAAGACCTCTTGTATGGAGAATTAGTGCAGGGAAAGCGCTCTAGAGGGAGACCACAGCTGCGATATAAGGATATCTGCAAGAAGGATCTAAAGGCCTTGGGAAAGGACTGCTGGGAACAGCTGGGAAACCTTGACCTCTGATTGTTCAGCTTGGAGGCTAAAGAGCCGGCATGGCCTTCTTCAATTCAAAGAGACACTTGTTTGGCAGGCTGAGGCAAAGGGGCAGTCCCGGAATCAGCGAAATTCAGGGGCTGGATAGACTGTATCTGTCCTCGATGTGGAAGGGATTGCCACTCTCAAATTGGCCTTTTTAGCCACACTAGATGCTATTTTAAGACCTCTTTTCAGAGCACAATACCATAGTCTCTTGAGACTGAAGGATGCCAATTCAATATGGAGACCTCTATCTTTTCCCTTTACATTTTTTTCTGGTGAAATAATATATATATTTCCCTATAAATTATATTTTCCTGCATATTGCAAAGATGATCAGATCTGGAATGTGTCTCTATGTATCCCAAGGGTGATCCACTCATTGAGGCAATATAAAGTAAAAAAAATGGTTATTCATCTGCTAAAGGTCACATAGAACCAATTTGGTGTAGTGAATAAGGAATCAGGCTAGAAACTGGGGGACCATGCGTCCTAGTCCCATCTTGGGCATACCACTTTCTTTCAGCCCTAGGAAGAAGGCAATGGCAAACCATTTCCGAAAAACTTTGCCAAGAAAACTGCAAGGACTTGTCCAAGCAGTCTCTGAGAATCAGACACAATTGAATGGAAGAATCAAAAACAGGTCAGCTATGTTAGAGACATTTTTTTCTCAATTCTACCAGTAATATAGTGCTTTTCAGTGAATATAACAAGTAAAGGTTCAGCATAAAATATGTTCCTAACATACCTATATTACCCAAGAGATTATAATACATCTTCTACAATCAAAAGACAGCTTTATTATAACTTTTCCATTCAATTAATTATACCGTATACTTACCTTATTTGCTCAAACTACAAATGCTTACCATTATTTCTACTGTCCTGGGAATGAGCTTTCAAGGACATTTTTATTGCTAAGAGCTGAAGCTATTTTTTAATATCAAAAGCAATGTGTTAAGAAGGCAGAAGGCAATGGAAAACATGCTGCTAATTAAGTGGTATTTTGAGTATACAAAATAATGAAGGAATTATGTATGGAATATCACCAGAAAGGTCTAATTTTTAAAGCATGTGATATCATCATTCTTCTCTCTATATACATAAACTTTACCAACCTTAATAGGTGTTGAAAAGTGCATAACACCATAATTTAAATCAGGGGAAGGAACAACCCTTGCATTTCAGAAGATTTAAAAAAAAGAAAGAAATCCAAGAATATAGGCATAATAAGGTCTTACTATTTTTAGTAGGATCTTTCAACATAGCATTTGTTTTGGCTGCATCATCTGCAACTTTTCTGTATCTGTCTTTTAATCCAAGGAGGTTTTGATTGAGATCTCTGATTTTAGCCAGTACCTCATTTGCAGTATCATTAGCTTGCTTGGCTTTGTCTTTAACTGCTTGTACTTTGGCTGCTGTATCTGTAAACAGGAGGAGGGTAAAAGAATAGAACCAAGAGACATTTTATTTATTTGATTTTTATCCCATCTTTATTTTTTTAAACAAATAACTCAAGACAACAGACATATCTACTTATCACATCTTGTACATACAAGTAGTATTATATTAACTGATTCATTTATCAAACTTCTTAATCACCTATATCCCTTGCAGAGGGACTATTTGAGTTGTGTTGGGTCCAACTTCGAGACAAAACCTTTTTTGTTTGTTTCTGAAAGGGTAAATATGTATTTTTAAAAAAAATTAAACTTAAAAACCTATTTATTTTCACTTATTCCAAGAGAAAAAACAACAACCATGAACCCCTCTGAACTAACAAGAGTCACACATTGTTAGTGCTGTAACAACAATGACATCAGTAAATGTGCCCATAACATAACATCACAATATGATGAAATATCAGCAAAACAGAAAATACAACCCAAATACATATTAACTGAACTGAACTGTCTGAATTGTTTTTTAGAATCTAAATTTACATAGGAAAAAAGAAGGGCTATACCAGTGGTGGGATTCAAATGATTTAACAACTGGTTCTCTGCCCTAATGATTTCTTCCAACAACCAGTTCACCAAACTGCTCAGAAACTTAACAACCAGTTCTCCCGAAGTGGTGCGAACTGGCTGTATCCCACCACTGAGCTATACTTTCATGTTTTTATACCCTTAATTTTTGTTGACCTGCAAATCATTGTATCTACTGGACTGGCAAAGATAAGTTCACAGTTTCTTGTAAGTAGGTTTAATTAACTTTCTTTTAAATCAAAGAATTTCAGCAAAATTTGTCATAATGAATGTATCAGGCTGGTCTGTAAACAATTTGGTTCCCCTGATACACAATGTGTTTTAACTCCTAGGCAAGTAGCACAATGAACTATGATGTCATGACTATTTACTTCACATAATTAAAACGCTGGCAGCAGATCTTGGCTTCCATTTGCTGCTGTAAGTAACAAATCCTACATTCAATTCCAGCTGCTTTCGGAACAAATTGCTTAGGTTTCTTCAGAAATGATGTTCTTTACTCAACTTGACTTTTTTCGCTCTGAATATTTGCTCCTTTCTTAGCATTTTTACTATAACAGCAAGGAGAGGCACTTTGGGAAAATGAACTAAAATGATGGATTGGTTGGCAGAATGTCATCTTTCATTGCTTTTAAAAGAAAAAAGAAGGACTTCTAAGAATGGGAAGAAAGCGAATGCTCTTGCTAAACCAAAAGAGGGAAAAAAAGAATATCAAGTTGTTTTCCTTCTGTGGCAAGCAATATACTAACATATCTCAAAGAACCAAAACAGACAAGAGAACTTATGGGACAGAGTAGAAAGCATAATATATACACAGATTTTTCAAAAGTGGAAGATCAAAACCAGAAATATATTGAGCCCAAACTCTCAGCATACTGACACGTCTTATTAGAGCTGAGCTATTGGGCTGTGATGATAATTCTAACAATGCTACTTCTACTGTGTTTGGGTGTGCCAAAATGATATCCCTGGTTTGGAAGCATTGGATAAAGTTCAGCAGTCAGGAGAGGAGAAGACAGCAGTCACAGCCACCGCTCAGTGACAATGATCAACAAGTGACATCATGGAGAAAGACACTGGCAGACAGAATGAAATGTGGGGGAACCTGAGCAAACTTTCCAGGGGTCTTGGAAGGGTTTTCTTTTAAACTTAATGGCATCACTATATATCTTTAAAGAGAAATATACCTCTGCCTGCACTTAGTGTCTATTCAGGGGTGTCTGGTGACCCATGGGCCAGATGCATCACATGCAGGCCACTCCCGCCCCAGTTCTGCGAAGGGGAAAAAGTTGCAAAATGTCATGTGACGGCAACATTAGTGGTGGGATTCAATTTTTTTTACTGCCGGTTCTGTGGGCATGGCTTGGTGGGCATGGTGTGGCTTGGTGGGCGTGGTTTGACGGGTGGGGCAGGGGAAGGATACTGTAAAATCTCCATTCCCTCCCCACTCCTGGGGGAAGGTTATTGCGAAATTCCCATTCCCTCCCCATCCCACTAGTCTGCTTTCCACCTCAGTTCTCCTTTGCAGGACAACAAAAGAAGACCCATAAGCCGATAAGCTGGGACTCGGGAGGCAGAGAATAAATGGAGGGCACAACCAATCAGAGGTGGGATTGGCCGGTTCTCTGAACTACTCAAAATTTCTACCGGTTCTCCAGAATTGACCAGAACCTGATGAATACCACCTCTGGGTAATATGATGATGTGAGTTTGACACCTATGGTCTATTTTATGAAAATATTTAGATGCAGAAAACAAAGATATGATATTGATGCATTTCTTACATCAATATCATTTGAAGGAAGGAAGGAAGGAAGAAGAAAGAAAGAAAGAAAGAAAGAAAGAAAGAAAGAAAGAAAGAAAGAAAGAAAGAAAGAAAGAAGAGGGAAGGAAGGAAGGAAGGAAGGAAGGAAGGAAGGAAGGAAGGAAGGAAGGAAGGAAGGAAGGAAGGAAAGACAATGCAAATACAAGTAGGTTGGGGACTGAAATGGAGAAAAAACGTATTTCTTTACTTTAGGAAAAGCACCGCACTCTAAATACTGAACACTGAAAATTTAGTTTAGTGCCCACTTACCATTTGGAATTGCTGATAGCTTTTCCAGAGTGTCATTCAGAGCTTTCAAGAGAGCTGAGTTTCTTTCCCCTGCAACTTGCAACTTATTCTGCATTCCTTTTAGGTTATCCTCATTTTCTGTAAGGAGTATACAAATAAAATAGATTTTGTTATATTAATATAATTGATTATAAGTTTAATATATCTTGAAAGGAATTTAGGGCTACATAGGAGCTCTCTCAATTTAGTGTCATAATGACTAGACTAGAAATTATAATTGATTATGAAGAGCTATCATTGGATTTTTGGACTATTTATGGCTTGGAACTCAAGCACTCAAATCACTACAGATTGAATATTTATCATGATTTATTCATTTGAAATCAGCTGGTTAATTATTACATTCAGCCTGATGGTGCTTGAAGTGCAGATCATTGGCACAGGCTGATAATCAGCTTTATTAATTTCTCTGTCCCACCTCATACCACACCAAGATATGCATCGTTGCATTATTTTATTCTTTTCAATATTGCAAGCCTCCCAGAGTCACCTTGTGGTTGAGAGGGGCAAATAAATTTAATAAATAGATAAATAATAAAGATGAAAATACCAATTGTGCATGCTTACCCTGGTATTGACTAATTAAAGCAGCCATGTCTATTTTTCAGGCTCAGACAAAAGCATGAAGAAAGCTGCAGCTACTTTAAAGATAATATGTGCACCTCTTATAAAACTATTTTCAAAGTGTGATTAATAACAACTGTAGTTTTTGAAGTTTAAGTTAAGTTTTCCATAAAATTGAAAATCTTATGTTACTGGCTTATAAGCAGTTGTGGAATTCAAATAATTTAACAACCGGTTCTCTGCCCTAATGATTTCTTCCAACAACCAGTTCACCAAACTGCTCAGAAAGTCAACAACTGGTTCTCCTGAAGTGGTGCAAATTGGCTGAATCCCACCACTGCTTATAAGGACAATTGGAATCTATTGAATGTGATACAGAAATTTTCCACATTGCACAATGGGAAAACTTACTGGATAACCCGTGAGGTTCTTTAAAACGTAATATCCATTGTCCAGTAATGTCAGAATTCTCAGAATCTGGTTTCTTCAGTATATGGCTCTTTGTGTGTGTGTGAGTGTGCGCTTGCGTGGGCATATGCATGCGTGTGCAAGTGTATACATTTGCAAATATGCATGAAAATGAAATAACATCAAAAAGTTCAAAGCAACATCACAAATAGGTTTTACTCATTTACTCATAGGAGTCATGGTAGCACAATGGTTAGAATGCAGTATCGCAGGCAAACTCTGCCCATAGCCAGGAATTCGATCCTGATTGAATCAAAGTTGACTCAACCTTCCATCCTTCTAAGGTTGGTAAAATGAGGACCCAGACTGTTGGGGGCAGTATAATGATTCTGTAAACCATCAGAGAGTCCTGTAAAGTGCTATGGAGCAGTATATAAGTCCAAGAGCTATTGTTATTTATTTCCACTACCCTATTGCCTTTTCCAAGAGTCTCTACCCATCCAACCAGATTGAGTAGAATAACATGATGTAGACCCAGCAGCCAAAGAGTGTCAGCTGGCAGGGACCAGAAGACGAACTTTTTCAGCAGAACTTTTTCTGCACTGTGGAACATCCTCCCTTTGGAGATTAGAATGGCTCCAAGCCGGTTAGCCTTTCATTAGGGTCCTAAAAACCTGGGTACACCTGTGTCTGGCCTGCTGAGCATGGCAAGGGTGTTATCCTGGCTGTATTGCTGTATCTCTGCTGCTCTGTTTATTTATTTTGGATGTTTCTATTGTTTTATAATGAATTTAGTATTTTGATTGTAATATATATTTTTGAATTGTAAGCCATCCAGAGTCATTAACTGAGATGGGCAGCCATATAAATTAATTGAATGACTGAATGAATAACTTGATAGAAAATAACTGCGACTGATAAAGTACCATTGAAACAAACGAAGTATGATGAAAACAAAACCAAACAAAAATCTTTAAAGTGGAGACAAAACTAACAATTCGTATTTTTCTCTCATGGCACAAACACAATTACACTTTAGAAGAAAACTCATCTTTACATAAAAGAATAAACTAAATAGCAATTTAAACAGAAATTATGGTCCAAATCACAGGGTCAGTAATTGCATATTCAATATCATACTGATGAAATATGATTCAATATATTTTGCAAATAATTTTGTGTGACAATAGTGTATCTGAAGATGTCATTTTCTCTAAAAATGATTATGTTAACCATTGTCAGAATGTATGCTCCACTTTAGATTTGTGGCCATTGTCAATACGTATATCAGGAATATAGTTTAGCAAAGAAAATGTGGATTAGCTGCAGATCAGTGAAGTAAAAATTGAGGGAAGAACATCCTTTTTGTACAATTATTTTTTCCTTAGAAATAAAATAAATGAACTAAGGGCAAAATCTGGGAATGCACCATTAGTTTTGCTAAAGGTGGCAAATATGAAAGAATCCAAACATAGGGAAGTTAATGAGCAATATCCAAATAAGAAATGTATTATTGTATTTTAATTGGACTATAAAATGTTTTTTAGTGCAATGATAGGTACAATAATTTTGTCAAATGGCATATTAGAAAGAATCTCATTTCTGCAATATTTATTTCATAGGGAAGAAACTAATTGTTCTTTAAAAGTGACTTTGCATACCACTTAATGAAAAAAAAAAAGGTATTTTCATAGCTTGAGCCAGAATGACCAAACATCAGCTATTCTAGGTGTATCAAATGATTGCATTGTGTTAAGTGATAGCCTTCTACTCTTTTACTCCTTTCTAGTATTCCCATGGGAAATCTTATCTTTTTTTTTTTGGTGATCTCTCTAGAGACAATGTCAGCCCTGTTCCAGCTGGTACTCTAGGAAAGAAAGACGCTTGACTCCATCAATGGATTGCAAGGCTCATTTACTAGAGACAACTGGGCGCAACAAAAGCAAGGCCAGATCTGAAGAAAACCCATACAAATTGCTACATTGTCCCAAATCCTTAGCTCCCCCTTCTTTGACCAGTTCATCAGTGGCCAATAGGATGCTAGCTGGATGGTTTGACAACAGGAAACTTCGAGAAGCAGTTAACTTTCTATGCCCAGGTCCTAGGCGCCCAAATGTCCTTAAGGTGGACCAGATGAAACTGGTTCACACTTCTGCTTTCTGTCCATGCTGATTTCCTTCTTCCCTTTCCCCCTCTACAACAAGCCCCTCTCCCCATCCCGCTCCACCTCAAGATTGTGGAAAGCTGCAGCAACAGTGATAGGGAAAGCAACTTGACAGATAGAGAGTCCATAAAACAGTGTTATATACAACCATTACATACAACCCTCTTTGCCTATAAATACATGCTCTAAAGCAGGGCTCTCCAACCTTAGCAACTTTAAGACTCATGGACTTCAACTCCCATGGTTGTTAAGTGAATCTGGCTTCCTCACTGACTTTGATCACATAGCTATGGGACACCTCAACTATCATACTGTCTGGGTTTTGATTATGTGACGATGGGGATGCTGCAATAGTTGTAAGTTTGAAAAATGGTCAGAAGTTATTTTCTTCAGTGCTGTTGTAACTTTGAATGGTCACTAAACGAATGTCAGAGATTACCTACATTCATACTATGGTTTTTAAACAATTAACACTTTCTTGCATAACAAAATAAGACATTTTTAATCTTATTCTAAAAATATTTTCAAGATAAGATAAATCTTGTTCTAAAATACTTTTAAAATTCTTTTAAGATCCTTCAGGCATTTTTTTCTGAAAAATATATGGCAATTATATTATGCTTTTAACATAATTTCCATTTAATAGATGGATAGATTCAGTAGTTTTAGTAATTTTGCTGCCAAATGTTTTATAAATTCATTATTATCTCTCTGGGGTGAATTCCCCAAGTTATATCGATTATTTCATTTCTATATTTTAGAATCGCTCTGCTTTAAAACCTGCTTTTAGACCCATTAAACCAGGATATTTTTATGAGTTTTAATAAGCTTAATCCCTGTGGATCTCTTAAATGCCAACATTCTCAATCCATCTGTTTAATATTTTTCCATTTAATATCTCAAATGCATTTTAATTGTTTCCTGAAAATTAGAAAGAAGAAGCAAAATAAATTTCCTGAGATAGCCTCATACAAAACAGAAGATAAAGCTTGAAAAATTATCATTTTTTAAAAAAGTTTACACTGTTTTTTTAATTGAAAACATTCTGAAGTGCCACAGCTTGAAATTTCCAGCAATGAAATTAACCCTCAGACCAATCTTCTAAACCTTAAGCATTTTCCTATAGAATAGCAAAACAAATGAACAAATCAGTGTTCTGTTTGTATTTATTCTAAAA
Organism: Pseudonaja textilis; assembly: GCF_049901715.1. Lineage (NCBI taxonomy): Eukaryota > Metazoa > Chordata > Lepidosauria > Squamata > Elapidae > Pseudonaja > Pseudonaja textilis. The sequence continues at coordinate 90,842,027 of NC_141990.1, forward strand.
GGTAATATGGAACATACTTCTTTTTCTATTTAGTAAAACTGGATGGATAAAGATCTTGCTGGTCATAACTAGAAAGGATTTCTAGTTGTGACTAGACACCCCGACACCCCCACTTTACTGTTTGTATTTCTGTTGCTCCCTTCTGGGAAGAGGTTTCGAAGTATTTCTAGCAGGACTACCAGATTCTGTAACAGCTTTGCTCTCTACGCCATCCATCTGGTAAACTTGTAAGATTCATTTCTCTCGCTATGTACATGCATACATCCGAATTAAATTACTGTTGCTTCTCCATGTCATATAATATATGTGAGTATATGAATATTTATTTAGTTATGTTTAGGTACTCTATATAAGAGGTGGAGACACTTTGAGAGCTGTATGCAATGAAATTTCATTTTAATGTATGTCAATCAGGTACCTTCAGAGTGACAATAAAATTATTATTCCATTCCATTCCATTCTATTCTTCTACCTGTGGAAAGACTATGATCTAGTGAAGGAATCCCACTGATGGTAACAAAAAGGCAATGTTTTTCCTGCAATCTATTTCCCTTTCCAGCATTTTAACAGTTGAGTCAAAACAATAGAAATGAAATAAGTAAGAAGCTATTAATTACAGATAGTGAGAATAATAAAAGCAATATAGTAAAGTAAGTTATGTGTCAGCTCATTTACCAGAATGAATGAAGTTTGCATAAAGGCAGATGTTTACAATATACCTAAAGGCAAGACTTGCTGGGAAATTAACAGTTTCTGTGAAACTTTCTAAGACTGTACTTTGTACATATCTTTGTCAAAGTGAAGAACTGCTTCGAATAATATCAATATGGGAAGAAAATTTGAGGGGAGAATGGAAATGTGCAAATCCCTTCTTTACTGAAAAATAAAATATGCTTTTGAACTTTTATACAACAAACTTTTATGTCATTTTGCTGTTCCTAGTATTACCTGGCAACAAAAATAATATACAAATCATATAATATACCAATCTCATTAAGAAAGAAGACGTTTTCTTTCTCAGATTTTCAAAGCAGACATGGAGGTAGAATTTCCATTCTTCCTGACTTGCTCTAGAATTGGTTGATCATTCTGAAACAGTATGAAATGCTGTGGGTACTTCTGCTCTAAAGCAAATTATAAAGGTCAGGAGAAAAACCTTTGTAGGCATTGCTTTCAAACATATGGGAAAAACTTTTCCAGTGCTTTTACTTCTCCTACCTAGCCACAGGAATCTTTAAGGACTTTCCTGTTACACAGTTAAGCAGGTGCATAAGTCTACATTTATGTTTGTGTTGGCTGCATGCATATGTATGCGTATGAATTTAACATTTCTCTTGTGCCATTTTCTAAGTCAAAATTGTCTCTAGATGCTCTTTTGTCTTTCAGGGCAAAAAACAGATTTTCTGAATGGAAATAAAGAGAGGCATGCTAGGTAAATGAATGCTGATAGCATCGCTAAAATTCATCCTGATAATACATTAGGAACAGTTGAGAAGATGAAGTCTTTTTCTCAGCGTAGTGAAGAATTTCATGCTTTTGGCCAAGAATATATGTAGTGGAATACTGCTCAGATTCTACAGATTCGTTAAAAAAGGCAGAAAGGGAACAGGCTTGGTAAGTAGTTTGAAAAATATTCTTTATTTTTCTATACCACTGACATCGTAGACCAAGAAAGGGGCCTGACCCTTTCCATTGCTTTGTTGGCTGCCATCTGGTTCCCCACTTCCTCTGCATCCTAAATTCCAGTACTATAGTGCCATCTACTGATAGCCAGATAATTTGCAATTAAAAAAAAAACCATTATTGCATGATGCCCAGTTCTTGCCCTCAGGCTGTTTTCTGGAAGGTGTGCACTCTTGGTATAAAACAAATCACTTTCTAATCAATATCAAAGTGCCGGCCCTGCTGAAGTATTATCAGTTCAAAAGTATCACATTCTGAGTTTGAGGGGATTTACTCTCACATTATATGCAGCATTGTAAATTCATTTAAACCAGGGGTGGGCAACTATAGCAACTTTACAACCGAGCCTCAGGAATTCTGGGCGTCGAAGTCCACAGGTTGTAAAGTTAGTATAGTTGCTCACTCCTGGTTTATACAGAAAGTATGGCATGCTAAGAAGACAGAATTGAAGGAAGCACTTATTAATTTTATATAAGCCTAGCTCCATGTAATACATTGAAAATGAGTTTCCAAAATTAGGGGAAATAATGAAAATCATGATTTTCTAAGACTATCATACACAGCAAGCAGCATCTCCAATTCCTTTGTCTAATGAGCAGATCAAAGTTTAATGGTTAGAATGACAATTCTTCAGAAAATTCTCAAAAACACGGCTCTTGTAAGACTTACCAATCAAAATGAAATAATAACTTCTATCTCCCTGGCCAGCATTTTTGGGTTTTTATTTTGCAATTAATCTTCCTTACAGAGAAGTGTTATAATTAAATTTCTCAGTACAGAACTCCACAGACCATATATCTTAAAAATAGTATATTTGATTCAATTTTCTTGCTCTGTAATTGATTCCTAGCATATATTCTGACACAGAGCAAACCAGGGACAGAAACTTTAAATCAGATTGAGAAATACATACAAGGGCAAAATGTTAGCAGTAGAATTTACTTCCTTACCCAGATACTCTTCCCTTCAAATTTCTATCGTCACCAAGAGAGGGAAAAAACTAGTAAATCTCTAATTCAACTGCTATCTTTGGACATTTTGCTCTGTAAGGACTCTTTCAGCACTTTTTGGTGTTAACTATCATGTGATATACCTAATACAATTGGTTACAATTCAGATAAATGTCATATCGAAAACATTTCCATTACTGCCACATGTCAGGCCTGAGTCCTGGAGTATTATTTAAACAGAACTTAAGTTTTCATTATTTTAACGAGACGACTATCTAAAATTGAAAGAGATGAATTAATCATCGTTTCTCCTTCTAGAATAATGAAAGATTACAAGTTAAAAGAAAAAGATTTTATTCAAAATCTTTCAATTCTGAACTTCCTTTCTGAGCTGTGAGAAATTCTATGACAACTGTATTCTATCTATTTATTAATCAAATTTAGATAGCTTCATATAGTATTCTGTATGCTTTTTCTAATCCAGAAATGCCAAGCCCATTTAGTGTCTTTACAATGTATCTTGTAGATAACTCTTTTTTTTTTTCCTGGAGCCCTGCAAAATATCCAAAGTAAACCAAAAGATCAATAGCCCCATAAGAAAAAAGAAAAAACGAGGAGTCACCTACAACAACCAGTGTAAAGACTGTAACACCCACTACATCGGACAAGCATGCAGAACACTAGCAGAATGCATCCATAAACAACAAATAGCAGTCAGAAGACATAATGAAAATTCTTTTATTTCACAACATACGGAGAGACTTTCCCAGACTTCAACTGGGCAACTGGGACCATCCTAGACCAAGTGAAATCCAAAACCACCAATGTGCCTATTGTCCCTGTCCTATCGTTTATTTTTATTTTTCTTATATGTATCCATTTCATGTATTCATAACTATGTTTATACTTATACCTGTTATCTTATAATCACTTGACAAATAAATAAATAAATAAAAAATAAAAAAAAGAATTCCTGCAAGCCTGACATTCTGACAAATTGGCCATCAATAGAAACACAGACATAAACAACATTTACATACTGCGCAAAAGAGACAATCAACAAGCCAAAAAGGGAATAGGAAGACCCAAACACCACCCCACCAGTAATCAACACTCAGATGAGCATAGATTAAGACCAAGATTAACATCAGTCCAACAATCAAGAAGTAAACAATACCCCAATTAAGGAACTACTAAACAAGTTAGCAGTAAGCAGCCCAACCAAAGAATTCCCATGACCTCTCCCACCAACACTGATAGGGCAAGCCACTAGACCATAAATGGAGAGCAAACCCATTCCTTACTAGCATTGATGATGTTACATAGTATGGGTAATGAAATGTCTACAAGAAAACAACCAAGCTCAGAGAACATCAAGGAGTCCTCATTTCAACCTTGAGATACAACTGTTTTTCTTTATCGGTGAATACATACCTTTAACATCATTTGCCTGTTTTTTGGCATCATTAAGAACCTTGAAGCTTTTTTGTAAAGCATTCTTGGCAGCATCCTTTAATGAGCCTTCTGGACCAGATGCCTATAGAAGAATAGTAACAGAAGCAACTACTTACTGTACTTGAAAAGATTCCAGGAAAAAGAATCAAGAGAAATTGACTGCTTTATTAAAATAGCAGTGCAACATAGTTGGAGAATTATGATAATCGAAAACAAATTTGCTTTGAATTGTTGTTAGATTACTGTAATATATCATACTTGTTTTGTTATTTTGGTTTCATTGTAAAAACAGTCTTCTCTGTTTTTTCATCCCCAGGAAACAGAAAACAGACTTTTACTGGGAAAACAAAATCAAAGTAACACTTATAATTTTATAAAATCTCTCTCTTTCTGTCTCATACCAATAATATATACATCTATTATATATAGTTTTCTTAAGTTTTCACGAGTATTTACATGTATGGTATTCAGCTTGGTTTGGAAATATATATATATATATATATTTGTTTTCTGAGGTTCTCGCGGTATTTATATGTGGATCTTTGGTTGTTCGGGTTTTCTCCCGCGTAAGATTCAAGTATCTAGGCAACGTTTCGATGAAGTCTCATTCATCATCTTCAGGCTTCTGTCTCCGGCTCTGTGCTTTTCAGAGTAATGTGAGATTGCAGCTGCTTCCTCCTTTTAACTGCCAGTGGGGTGGGACTTGATTGGGTGGGGGCTTGGCTGTGTTCTGATTGGGTGGGGGTGTGTTCTCATTGGTAGGGGTTTGGTTGTGTTCTGATTGGTTGGGGGTTAGCCGTGTTCTGATTGGTTGGAGGCGTGTTCTGTTCAGGTGGGGGCTTGGCTGTGCTCCGGTTAGTCTTAGTTGCTGGGGGATTTGAGCTGGTGAGTTGTGATCTTGCTGTTTGGCTTCTAGTTCGTGGTCCTGTTGCATCTTCATAGTGGGTGTCGGTTTGCTTCATGTATGGCTCGGAGGGGTTTGAAGTGGTAGTGATGCAGCTGTAGTGCAGCTTCTGGTCCATGGTCGTGTCTCATCTTCTGAGTGGGTGAGAGTCTGTTTTCTACATGGAAGTGTGGTGGTGGCATCTTGTGTGGCTCTCATGGGTGTGGGTCTGGTGTCCTTCTTCATGTTAGGTACTCGTCTGTTCATGAGGGCGGGTTTCCAAATGGCTGGAAGGCGGGAGGTGTCATCTCGTTTGTTCATGCTGTGTGGGCGTTTTTCTATCTCTATGGCTTCTCTGATTATTCTGCTGTTGAAGTGTTCGGTTTTGGCGATAGTTCTGGTATTTTTAAAATCAATTTCATGTCCTGTGGCTTTGAGGTGTTGGACCAGGGAAGAGGTCGTTTCTTCTTTTTTGATTGAGTTCTTATGTTCTTCAATGCGTGCATTTATTCTTCTGTTAGTTTGTCCAATGTATGTGGTAGGGCAGGCAGTGCAGGGGATTTCGTATACTCCTTGGTTTTCTAATTCGATTTTGTCTTTGGGGTTTCTTAGGATGGTGGATATTTTTCTGTTTGTGCAGAATGCTGTTTTGATGTTGTGTTTTTGGAGGATCTTGCTGATTTTGTCTGTAGTGCCTTTTATATATGGGAGGAGGGCTTTGCCGTTTTCTTGTTCTCTGTCTTGGATTTTGGTTGGGGTTTCTTTTGGATTAGGTGGGTAATCTTCTTTCTTTGGAATCCATTGGCTGTAAGTACGTTGGTGAGAGTGTGTAGTTCGGTTTTTGGTGTTGTTCATCGGCTAAGCATTTTGTTCTGGAGATGAGTGTCTTGGCTACGGAATTGATCTGTGCTGGGTGGTGGTGTGAGAGTGCATGTAGATAGCGGTTAGTGTGTGTTTTCTTCTGGTAGATGGTGTGTCCTAGGGAGCCATTGGATCTTTTGTATACCAAGACATCTAGGAAGGGAAGTTGGTTGTTGGCTTCTGTTTCCATGGTGAATTGTATTTTGGGGTGTAGGCTGTTGAGGTGTGTGAGGAAGTTGTTCAGTTTTTCTTTCCCATGTGGCCAGATTATGAAGGTGTCATCTACGTATCTGAGCCAGAGTTTGGGTTTGTGGTCGTATTTTTCTAGAGCTTGTGTTTCAAAGTGTTCCATGTAGAGGTTACCTACCAATGAGAACACACCCCCACCCAATCAGAACACAGCCAAGCCCCCACCCAATCAAGTCCCACCCCACTGGCAGTTAAAAGGAGGAAGCAGCTGCAATCTCACATTACTCTGAAAAGCACAGAGCCGGAGACAGAAGCCTGAAGATGATGAATGAGACTTCATCGAAACGTTGCCTAGATACTTGAATCTTACGCGGAGAAAACCCGAACAACCAAAGATCCACATATAAATACCCGCTGAGAACCTCAGAAAACAAATATTGCACCTCTACGGGAGGAAACCCACCATCTGACCAGGACTTATGAAAAACTTGAAGTCCAAAGAGCCTCCATTTTATGTGACCTTGCATTCCTATGCAACTGCCGAGATCAAAATTTAATTCCCACAAGCTTCCAATTGAAATTCCACACCAACACAGCAGCCACCAAACGCATCCTTAAAAGAACAGAACTGGCCCTAATTAGAAATGAACTTCACACGAAAAGGTTTCTCCTAGACCAAATCAACAAAGATCTCCTCACACTCCACCTCAGACTCAGCAACAAGATTCACCCTCTACTTTGGGACAAATCCAAACAACTTGCTGTCTGGAGAGCCGAAACACAGACCACCCTCAAGACAGATACTCACACCAACAAACTCAGGAAACTACAACAATGCCAGAAACCAACCCCCTCCCCACACAGCCACACATGAAACAAACATTGCACAACATCTCAGACAAGATCCTCACTGAAGCTGAAACCAAGGTCCTTTCAAAAGGATTCAACTTTGCTGTCGCTCCCAAACACATCCCCACAGAAACCATCATATGTGGAGTTGAAACCAGCCTGACCAAAACCAACCCTGATGATGCTAACAAAATCAGACTCGAAATCACCAACATCCTCTGCACTAGCAAACCACCCAAAAGCAACTTATCCAAAGAAGAACAAACTGCACTACTTAACCTGAAAGAAGACACCAGCATAATAATCCTACCAGCAGACAAGGGCAATGCGACAGTGGTTATGAACACATCTGACTACCAAACCAAGCTAACCAACCTACTCCAAGACCCCATATACAAACCTCTAAAGACAGACCCCACCACCTACCTAGAAAAAACTACCAAATCCAAAATAAAAGCCTCCCCATCAGTGAAGAAATCCAGCAACGAATCATACCCAGAGAAAAAATCATCCAGATGCCCCAAGCTTTATGGTCTCCCCAAAATACACAAAGAAGGAACCCCACTCAGACCAATAGTCAGCTCCATAGGCTCACCTCTACAAACCTAGCCAAATTTCTCGCCAAACAACTACAACCTTATGCAGAATCCATCAACTCACACGTAAGAAACTCATTCCAGTTCATCGAGATCATAAAGAAACAAAACTTACAACCTAGCGACCTACTAGTAAGCTTCGATGTCATATCCTCTTCACCCAAGTGCCAATAAAAGAAGCCTTGACAGCCATCCAAAACAAATACAACCCCCCAAGCACATCCTAGATCTAACCAACCACTGCCTATCCAATACATACTTCACCTACAATGGACAAAAATACAAACAAATAGAAGGAGCACCCATGGGATCACCCCTCTCACCTGTCATCGCTAACCTCTACATGGAACACTTTGAAACACAAGCTCTAGAAAAATACGACCACAAACCCAAACTCTGGCTCAGATACGTAGATGACACCTTCATAATCTGGCCACATGGGAAAGAAAAACTGAACAACTTCCTCACACACCTCAACAGCCTACACCCCAAAATACAATTCACCATGGAAACAGAAGCCAACAACCAACTTCCCTTCCTAGATGTCTTGGTATACAAAAGATCCAATGGCTCCTAGGACACACCATCTACCAGAAGAAAACACACACTAACCGCTATCTACATGCACTCTCACACCACCACCCAGCACAGATCAATTCCGTAGCCAAGACACTCATCTCCAGAACAAAATGCTTAGCCGATGAACAACACCAAAAACCGAACTACACACTCTCACCAACGTACTTACAGCCAATGGATTCCAAAGAAAGAAGATTACCCACCTAATCCAAAAAGAAACCCCAACCAAAATCCAAGACAGAGAACAAGAAAACGGCAAAGCCCTCCTCCCATATATAAAAGGCACTACAGACAAAATCAGCAAGATCCTCCAAAACACAACATCAAAACAGCATTCTGCACAAACAGAAAAATATCCACCATCCTAAGAAACCCCAAAGACAAAATCGAATTAGAAAACCAAGGAGTATACGAAATCCCCTGCACTGCCTGCCCTACCACATACATTGGACAAACTAACAGAAGAATAAATGCACGCATTGAAGAACATAAGAACTCAATCAAAAAGAAGAAACGACCTCTTCCCTGGTCCAACACCTCAAAGCCACAGGACATGAAATTGATTTTAAAAATACCAGAACTATCGCCAAAACCGAACACTTCAACAGCAGAATAATCAGAGAAGCCATAGAGATAGAAAAACGCCCACACAGCATGAACAAACGAGATGACACCTCCCGCCTTCCAGCCATTTGGAAACCCGCCCTCATGAACAGACGAGTACCTAACATGAAGAAGGACACCAGACCCACACCCATGAGAGCCACACAAGATGCCACCACCACACTTCCATGTAGAAAACAGACTCTCACCCACTCAGAAGATGAGACACGACCATGGACCAGAAGCTGCACTACAGCTGCATCACTACCCACTTCAAACCCCTCCGAGCCATACATGAAGCAAACCGACACCCACTATGAAGATGCAACAGGACCACGAACTAGAAGCCAAACAGCAAGATCACAACTCACCAGCTCAAATCCCCCAGCAACTAAGACTAACCGGAGCACAGCCAAGCCCCCACCTGAACAGAACACGCCTCCAACCAATCAGAACACGGCTAACCCCCAACCAATCAGAACACAACCAAACCCCTACCAATGAGAACACACCCCCACCCAATCAGAACACAGCCAAGCCCCCACCCAATCAAGTCCCACCCCACTGGCAGTTAAAAGGAGGAAGCAGCTGCAATCTCACATTACTCTGAAAAGCACAGAGCCGGAGACAGAAGCCTGAAGATGATGAATGAGACTTCATCGAAACGCTTGCCTAGATACTTCGAATCTTACGCGGGAGAAAACCCGAACAACCAAAGATCCATATATATATATATATATATATATATATATATATATATATATATATATATATATATATATATATATATATATATATATATTTATATATATACATACATATATATATATATATATATACATACATACATACACACACACACACACACACACACACATGTTTTCTTAAGTTTTCGCAGGTATTTATATGTGTGGTATTCAGCTTTGTTTGGGTGTTTTCCCACGTCATTATAGTTGTGCTTTTAAAGTTGTAGTAACATTTCGGCAGAATCTCATCTGCCATCATCAGGCTTCTGCCATCATCAGGCTTCACCAGACGAACACAATACAGAAGCCTGATGATGGCAGATGAGATTCTGCCTAAACGTTGCTACAACTTTAAAAGCACAACTATAATGATGTGGGAAAACACCCGAACAAAGCTGAATACCATACATATACATACATATATACACATATACACATATACACATATGCATATATATATATTTGGTTGGCTGCTCACTAAAATATGCATAAGACCTCCTAAAATTGTGGGGGAGGGGAGCCATTCTACTATGATCATTTCAAACAGGAAAAGTTGTTTTATGGGTGACTCGGAATTGAATAAATTGAGACCCCAAAGTCACTCACACTTTTCTAAATTATTTGATGTAGCTTCCATAGCTTCTCTAATTATTACCATCAAATTGTAATGTTTAATATGACAGTAGAGTGAATTATTAAATTCATGTGAAGTAAATCATATTAACTTAACATTAGCTAATTTAAATGTAGTTATATTTAAATTAAATTAAATCAAAACTACTTTTTGTCCTTGTCCCACCTCTTTTGGAAGTATGTATGGATTATACTAGATTATCCTTTATGAAGGGGAAGACATGTCACTGGCAAATTAAGGGAAAATAACTGTAATGTGAACAAACCGATACTATAATGGTAAATTGAGCTATATCCTAAGTGAAAGCGATTCTACTCCTAGATGGTATTTAGTAAGTACCCAATTTCTCTTAAAGGAGTAGCACAAGATTCATGTTAAACTTCTTCTAGTAATCATCACTGCTCATTGTCTTATAATTTGTCTATAAAACCATAAAGCATCAACTCAAATTTTCATTTTCAAAAGTCAGGGATGATAAATGAAAACTGGATTATAGTAGATTTTTTAAAATCCAGCTCATAGTCAGGTTTGACCTTTAGGAATGCATTGAAAAAGGATCTACAGAATGATGCTCAACCTTGACAACATGTTTAAACTTGATTGTGGCGGTGATGGTGGACAGGTTAAGATATAGTTGTCTTATATACTATATAGATATAGTAAAATTATTCTCCTTTTATGATAAAAAGGTAACACTTTATTCCCATTGTTAAAAACTAGCCATGTCAACAATTTGTTTCCGTTTCATGAAATAACCAAACTGTTCTTGAAGAGAGAATTACTGCCAAATTCAGCAATAGAGATTCTTGCTGCATAAGATTATATTTCTTCTATTTTCTCTCCTATGTGATCTAGGAGAGGCATTATCACTAGCAAGGGGCTACATGCAAAGCTGAATATTATTACTAATAAATAAGTGTGAATGCTTAACTGGCTACTAAAAAGTTCATTAGACATAATGAAACTGTTAAGATACCCAATTTGCAATATAAAAAGTGAAAAGTGAGTGTAGTCACAACTAAATAATTGAATTTGGCTTGAGTCTTGAGCAGGACTTTGTGGCTGTGTTATATGTAGTGTAAAATGGTTTCCACAAGATTGAATAGATCAGTAGAAGCTGATAATAATAGATAACTGATTTATCTTGATCATGGGATGAACATTCTAGAGAACTGGGATTAAACAAATAAATTACCCTGAAAAAAATATGAAATTTGGGTACAGAACGATGTGAAAATTCATATGGCAATGGACTTACTGTAATGTATATTATATTGTGAATTTGCCAATAAAGGCAATATCACAGCAATAGGAGGAAGAAGGCGTGTTGGCTATGCTTGCCTCCTTCAGTTATTTGTAAAAATAATAAAGCTGGAATAAAAATAAATAAATATTAAATAAATACAAAATGTGAAAGAAGAGCCAAAAATAAAGGGAAAAGGAAGTATATATGGATGATTTATGTTGATAGTAAATATATATTAGAGTATCAGCTTAGTTTAGTTATGGCAATAAAGAAAATAGCTTAAAGAGAAAAGCCCTATAAATTGATTAATCTGGTTACAAAGACCTTCTTCAAAGGCTTCAAAATCATTTGCAGAAGTCCTTCTCTTGCTCCATCATCAGAGACTTACTTCACATATCAGTTGTAGAAAGAATCACTAAAATTAATCTGGCTAGTGAGATGAGATTTAATAAGGCTAAATAATAATAGTAGTAGTTTGATTATACTTTATTGATGCTTATTGTACTGCAGCTGTTTGTTTAGTAATAAACCTTATTTTAATGCTGTTAACCATAAACAGGTTTTAGATGGTTACACCCAATGCAGCTATTTTATAGAATTCCTGCAAGAAATATTTATTTTGAGTAAAATAGTAGAATCTATTTTATTTTGAAGAGCTTGTTGTGTGTAGAGTAGGGTTCTCAAACTTGACAGCTTTAAGACTTGTGGACTTCAACTCCCAGAATTCTTCCTCCTGTCATGTTAGCTCAGGAATTCTGGGAGTTGAAGTCCACAAGTCTTAAACTTGCCAAGTTTGAAGACCCTTGGTATAAAGTAATTAGGTTTAATTTACCAAGATGATTTGGGCCATTGCTTAAGATTTCTTGATGGATGTTTACTAATAGTTGTATTAAACTTTGTAATACACTAACTTATATCAATGAGCATGATAATAATATATGATAAATAATTGCTGAGAAATAGAAGGATAGTATCTAAGCCCTGAAGATGATTATTTGAGAGAGTGGCTTTCATTTAGGTCCTCAAGAGATTTTCTCTTACCAGTTGTATGGCTTCATTGGCACGAGCTTTAGCATCTTTAGAAATTGCATCCGCTTCATCAATATGCTCCTTGATATTGCTGTAGGCCTTAAAAGCTATTGTTGCATTGAAGGAGAGGTTTTTAGCTTCATCAAGGATTCTGTTAGGAAATATATATATATTATACATATATTCAACTTTTAAAATCTCAAGGGGGAATTTTAGATGCTAATTCTAGACCCATATGTATTAATGTCTTTTTGCACATAGGTATTCCCTACAGGAGTCAGCCAGATTTTCTTTTGTTTAGACATGCACAGATTTTCAACTTATAGGTTGCTTCTAGCCAGGAAAAAAACCTCAGCAAAACAAAACAAACCTGACATGATTGAGATAAGGCGACAGAACAAGAATTCTGCAATGTCACATCATGAAACACTCATCTAATGCTAAAGATAATTGATTCTACACTCCAAAGTTTGAAGGACTTAATTTGGTTGGAAATTCTTTCTCTCTCTTATTTTTTTTCTCTATTTATCAAGAACTAAAGTCAGTCTATCTCTTTGGGAAAATTGGGACATTGCTACCTTACAATCATGATAATGGAGTTTCAGGATACCTGTTTAATTGTCAAAAAGAATAAAAGGAGAAGATGTTTCTTCTATTTTCCCAGCTACTGAATTCTAGAGTCAATGAAAGTGAAACAACAATCTTGTCAACTTACCCATCCAAAATAGCAGATGAATCATTCAGCTGGGCAGCATGGGCTTCTGCCTGCAGTACCTTTTCTGGAAGCTTCTTTTTTTTGATATTTCCAGAGAGATTATCTATTTTACCCTTTAGCTCAACAGCAAGTGGGCCTATTTCATTCTTAATATTATCTATGTTCTAAGAAGCAGGAAAAAAAGAAGCATGTTTAAGTAACTGAGCGTTTAAGCACAGAAATTATAGCCCTTTATAACAAGATTATTTTCCTATTATATTGAAATGAATCAATGAGCTTTATCCTCCATTAAAAGAATTTTGACACCTCTGGTTTGGATTTCTAGGTTTAAGATTCTACCTGCTTGGTCTCAAAGCTGAATTGAACTTTTACGGTCCTCTTAACTATACAAACTTAACTAATCAGACCTTATCAGAATATAAAGTGGGATTTGTTAATTAACTGTTATACATAACTGTTATTTCATCAGCACTCTCACCTCAGTCACATTCGAAATGATATTTCTTGGATTTTATTTGCTTAAAGGCATTATGAAAAGTAATTTACCCAATTAGTTATGAGAGGAACCCATTAGCGAAAAAGCACATTTCATTATGCCATCAACTTATGCCTTCAGTTAAAGCATGCTGTGAAATACATTATAATTGATAAAAGTGTTCTTCATGAATTTTCCAGAACCAATTCTCTATGTATTTGTTTCTGATTAGAATCAGAAAGACAAACCAATCTAACATGGAACTGTGAGAACACAGGCTGCCCTCTTTTTAAGGCAGGATGCATTTGCAAGATTGAAGGCTTTCATCAAAATATAATGAGACAAACACAATGAGGTTGCCTGGACATGTTTGTTCCATACTTAAAAGCAAGTCCGAAAAGGGCCATAATGAGGAATAGCATACACAATGAATGTGATTAGAACATCTTGTTTCTCCAGGAAATAAAATGGATTGATTTTTAGGGTAAATACAAAGGCCACTGTCAGGTCCAGTCTAAGTTTGCTTCTTTACTTATTCACACCTTACAGACAGAATCTTGCCAGATTTAACCTATACTACTCTTAAGCCTAACAGATACACCCTGGAAGATTCTAGGGAGTGGGGTTTCCTAAATCCCTTCCTCCTTCTCCAAGCCAACACAGGGCTTTTGTCTCTTCTCTCCTCCTCCTCCTTGGTTTGCTCCCTCCTTCCTGGGAAACTGCCATTTCACTGTAGTCCATCTCCCTGTCAATAGGCACAATCTAGCAAAGCTTTATTAGGTGCCCATGCACTGCCTCCCATGCCCCTGAAGTTGCACTTAGAATGCGTTTGGCACTTTGAAAATCTAATTTGACCTAGTAACATTATTTTCATGTGATAAAGAGAGTAGTTGCCTTCATGCTCCCATACTTAAATGCAAGTCAGAAAAGGCTCATAGTGAGGAATAGCAAACACAATGAATATGATTAGAACATCTTCTCTCTCTAAGAAATAAAATGCATTGACTTTTAGGGTGGGTACAAAGGCTACTGTCAGGTTCAGTCTGCATTCTTGTCTCATTCCCACTTCAAGTACTCTTCCGATAATATTGCAGAATTATAAACCATGGAACCAAATGATTGGAAGAGAACATTGGACATCATGACCAATCACTTAAATGCCAAATTATCCACAGGTGTCTACATGGAAGGACAAGTGGGGGAAATATGAAACCAACTGTGGGATTTGCATACTTGTGTCTGATGCAGGTACGAAAGTTGAGGCTTGTCTTGTGATATTGTGAAACATTTTTTTCTTCATTGAAATTTGTACCAGATAACCATTGATAACCAAACATTTTTGCAATCAATGAAGGGAAGTTCACTGCTTCCCTAAACAATTGGTTAGTGGCATTATATTCAACTTCCTTCCTCTACAAGGAAAATGCTTCCCTTTCCATGAAGGAAAGTAATAGTTGAATTACATAATCTAATTTGCAAGAGTCACTTTTGACTGATTTTTTTTTTTTTTTGGTATTGAGCATCTGGCATGCTCAGGAAATTAAAGCCATCAGCTTATTTTTTTTCCCACTACTTCATTAAAAACATGCAATTTCCAAAAATATATGCTATGATAATTAATTACTCATATTCAAATATAAAGGAATCCTGCCATTCAAACATGTCATTGTAATCTTTGGAAGAAATTTTTGTTTCTATTGCTCCTCTAACATCACATTTAGCTTGGCCATATCCTCTGTATCTCTACTACTTAGTCCATCTAAAAATTCAAATTATATTTTTATTGCCTACTGATTCTTTTATGTTGCACTGCATTATAGCCTCCACCCTTAAAACATATATCACATTTTACCTCCACAGCCAAATTGATTCCATTTGCAAGTTCATTAGTTTCACCAAGGATGTCATTTCCTTCTCGTAGAGTATTTTCAGTTTCCTGTCGTCCGTTTTCTATACCTTGCTTCTTTTTCTATATGGAGAATATAGAAACACTTGTGATTTTACACATTAATAAAACATCACATTCCCATTTTTATTATTTCAACTAGTGCTGTGCCGATGTGTGTATGTGTATGTGTATGTATGTATGTATGTATATAAATCTGCATGGACCAATGTACCTTTTTGTCATTAAATCCTTAACCAGTCCTTATATGAAAATAAAGAAATGTATGAATTCAAGTTATACTTTATGATAAAATATATAACTATATAATTTTTGTAAAGTTTACCAGGTTTTAGAAGATTAAAGTGAGGGATGAATTAAAAAAATAAAGTTTAAGTCTCCAGAAGTCAAGCTTGACTTGAAGGAGACTCTACTTTCATAAATGACATCAACAGGGACAAAGGTGAATCTTTTCAATGGTTATTCTCCTTCTCTGGAACAGCCTTCCCTTTGAAGTCCAAGCAACCCCAATGCTGATAAGCTTCAAAGAGGTCATGAAACTATGTGTGCTTTAGCTGACCTTGGCAACTGATGTGTGATGAGGTTGTCACCTCTTATTGTGGAACATTTCATTTAATAGAACTTTCATTATGCCCCAGTTCATTAGGAATGTTGTTATTTGTTATGTTGATTTCTATTCCATTCTTATTTATATACCCTTTTAATGGTTGTGGGATATGCAAGCAATTTAGAGGTGGAAGCAGCATTAGAAACCCAGAAAATTAAAAAAACAGACCTTCTACAATGTTTCCTATTACAAAAACACTTCATCAGAAAGCTAATGATGCTAAAGGAAATTTACTTGCCAAACACATAAGTATTTTCTTTACAGCCTGTATATTGACAAAGCAGATGTCAATGGGGGCTGATGTTCATGATCCCATTTCTAAACCTTGTCAACTTATTCTAAGCAGCCCATACTGATGGACCAAGGTCAGTAAAGCCTTACAGACATTACCTTATTCAGAGCAATTAATTTCCAGGGGAAAAATCTCTGCCTGGCCTTTCCTGCTTCTTGTTTATTGACTAAACCTTGATACTACCCAGCTTTGGCCATGACTCTGCCATATTCCTTTGATTTTTGACTAAATATTGTAAATGATCCATTGAAATTGGGCACAATTATCCCTGGACTGATTTGCATTTAATTAGATATGAATACATATTGGACAATTTGAAAATGACATGGAAGAACTGCTTTAGATATAATTCAGGCTTCCAGGCTATTTTAAGACATGCATTATAGATACATTTTTAAATGTTTCAATTTATTAAAGTAGTAATATCCTTTTTCAGGTTGAGGCTGAAGCCCGAAAGAAAAACAGCATGCTTTAGTAAACAGCAGAGAAGGGATTTGTTTGTACAAAATCTAAAGTAATTCTTCCAAATAATTTCTAAACAGTGTTAAGTCTTAA